>NW_008690796.1:102092-106596 GCF_000695815.1 Acanthisitta chloris | reverse complement strand
GAGACAAGCTTCCAGTGTCTGCACAAATACTGTCCCTCAGTACAAATTGACCTCTACTCATCACTCAGTCTAGTCATACTGTCCTTTTATGGTGTGCTTCATTGCACATATTGGATGACAGTGCTGGCCTTCTGGACAGGGCTGCTTAAAAAGGAGTTGAACAAAACCTGCAAATTGGACTGAAGTGTCATGATTTGTTGCCAGCCAACTGACCTGTCCAGTCAAAGCTGGCATCAACCCCTCTCAGAGGATGTACTGGTGGGAATAGCATTGAGAGGCTATCCAAACAGTCTTTAGAAGACCATCAGTGATGTTTTTTCTGGAAGCATCACTCTTTTGGCTCGTATAATGCTGCAGGGTATTTAAAGTGTGTCATTTGTTCTTAGAGCCAGTGGAATTATTAACTGTGAATAATTTATGTGAAGAACTCTGGCAGTTTACATCCAAAATTTTAGTTCTTTGAAGGCTGGTGTTTCACACAGATACAAAGAAAAACAATGTGTTTCAAGTAATTTGTTCATTGTTTCTTTCCAGCCAATAAAATCAGTGTAAACATACACATGTAATTAATCTGCCTGATTCACCAGTAGCACTTTGCTGCAAAACTGTATTGAGGTCATTCAGTGACACAAGGGAATTGGTATCTTCTGGCTAATTTGACTGCTGTTTCGTTTTACAGGAGTCTGCATTTTGGTTGAGGTTTTCCAAAGCTAGGAGAAGTAGTTTGGCTTTCCAGTTGTGCTGTCAGTGGTAAAACCACTGTGCATTTCTGTGGGAGGAGTATGCCATGGTAATTTTTCTTGTTCTCACCTTTCACACTCCTTATCTTGAGGTCAAATGCAGTAAAAGTTTGGTTTTCTCATAGAAACTTGCCTTGCAGAATAATCACTTCTGAAACACAATTTAAGCTTATGAAAGGTTATAAAAAGTGAATACTTTTTTCACTGTAAGTTTTCTTCATGGCAGAGTCAGTCCAGCATAGGAAAAAACAGGGATACAGTTCATAAAATCAGAGAATCATAGAATATCTCAAGTTCGAAGGGACAAAGATCATCAGACAGGTCTAACTCCTGGCCCTGCACAGGACAACCCCAAGAATCACATCATGTGCCTGAGAGCATTGTCCAAAGGTTTCTTGACATCTGTCAGGCTTGGTGCTGTGATAACTTCCCTGGGGAGCCTGTTCCAGTGCCCAACCACCCTCTGGGTGAAAAAACAGTGCCCAACCACCCTCTGGGTGACAAAAATTATATACCTTTCACCCTCTGGGTCAAAATCCTTATACCCACCATAAAACTCCTCTGACACAGTTTCATGCCATTTTCTTGTGTTCTGTCACTGTTCACCAGAGAGTAGAGAAGACAATTCTTATGTTATTAGGAAAAAAATCATATTTATTGCTTAATTCTATGCTTTGCTTGTTATGTACAAGCACACACCTCAGTAGAAGAGAGGTGATTTTAAAATTGCAGCTTTCTTCACTTAAGGCAATTCTGAGATCACATTTCCTAGCTATTGCCTGATTCAGATGAATTTACTAACTCTCTGACCTTTGTAGCCCTCTGGAAGTGTGAATACATCTTTTACAGCTTCCCTGTGCTGTGAAGTTTCTTCATTCAAGGCAGGCCAATTGTATTTCTTATTCTAGAGGAAAGGAGATATATTTGGTATTTTTTTCTCTTTTAATTACTGGAACGATGGATGTGTGTTGGACAGCAGACGACTAGGCACTCTCACTCTTTACACCTTTATCTCTTTATACTCTTTGTTGGGTAAAGCAAAATCATGTGCATCTGTGTCTGGAGTGCATATGTGTATACTTATTGTATGTATAAATGTGTGCATATACAAATACATTTGTAAATTCTACTGAAAATGTCATCCCTAATTAGCATATATTTAAAAGGAAAAACATGTTTTCCCCTAGAGTTTAAATTATAATTAAATCTAAAATTTCAGGTATTTTGTCCGTTATGGGAGAAGGAAAATAGCGGCTTACTGATAAGAAAAAGGAACTTTAAGCATCTGCAACATTTCATAGATACTCACAAAACAGACATGTTTTCCTTGTGTAAATAGGCTGCTGACCTTTTATAGCTCCTGAAGTAGAGTAAAAAGTGAAGACTAAACATTTTCTGGTCTTCTTTGTCAGGATCATGGTACGTTACCTTCTAAACCTTGGCATAGATTGCTGAGATATGCCATTCACAAGCAGTCAATTTTTCTTCATACTTTATTGATCAGAATGTCTGGCTGCTGCATTTAGGAAAGACCTGACATTGATGCTTCCTGCTTGAGGGGTGGGGAAAGATCCCAAATAATTCTGTCTACCGATGGGATGCCACTAATAAGATCATCAGGAACAAACGTAAACTTCCTTAATATCATCAACAAACAGTCTATCTCCAGACACTTAGAATCAAAAGGGCTTTAATGAGTTACTCAAGATAACTGAGGTCCTACCTCCCATAAGTACTACATTATAAGCAATAATAATGAAGGAGACATGTGTGACAGAATTTGAGATAAGCTAACTAAGTGGATGTGAAATGCAGTTTGCTGTGTAATACAAAGGGCAGAACTGTCCACTCATCTCATCTCTATGTGAAGCAAGTAAATTTGGATTCTGTAGTACTCAGACAAAGCTACATGAGTAAGTGGCATACACATGATACAGCATTATTTAGCCTACACTGCCTGATTCCCTTCAGACAAATACCATTACACCATCACCAGATTCTCTACTCCAGTTGCAAGAGGGCCTCAGTCTTACGCCATAAAAAACCCCTTAGATACTGTCCATGCCATGACCCAAACAAAACATTTCAAATACAAAACTGGATTTAAAAAAAATATATTCCATATGCCAAGTGTTGGCTCTCTGGGACTCTCCTTCCACTACTATTAATTTATTCAGTAACAGAATAAGACACTAGCTAAATGCATCTTTGAAAAATGTTGTATTTTAATACTTTTTAATGTAATGTGGATTATTAATATATTACTTAAAGTCCAGGATTTGTTTCTTTTCATTTTCACACATTTTAAAAGGTTGCCGAAACTGTACAGAAATAATATGTGAAATTGCTAAATGAGGCTATTATTTTCTTTTGTTCTATGCTAATGAATTCATTAACAGTTGTTCAGTTATTATCAAGGGCATTCTTTAGTTGTTAGATTAGAAAGATTTTTATCTTATTCTTACTGTGAAACTGCTCATTACATATCTGACTAAAAGAAGATGATTTCTCCTGCAGAAAAATAATCCTCAAGCCCCCAAAACACACCCACGAAATGTTCTTGTAATTTTCTTGACTCTGATGTGTGTTTGTTTAAGATCTTCAGATTGGTTTTGAGTCATTTTCCAGAACATCACAATGAACTGTGTAAACATGTCAACAACTGTTAAGCAAGGAATGATAATATCAATGCTGTACTTGTAACACGCAGTGTTACACTAAGATACGGTTTTCCAAGTTCCATCATTTATCAAATAACCATTCTAAGGCATAGAATAAAATAGACGTGTTCTGCTCTTCTAGGTTCACCTACCATTCATTTAATGAGTGATAAAATTGCTTATCTTGTAGATGGCACTATTTTTTGTTGCTTACAGATTTTCAAAACTTAACAATAAACATTCTTTAAAGATATAGCCCATTTCATCCAAAAGCCTAGAAGTATTTTGAAATCAAATCATTAATGATGCTTAATGTCACATCTACTTGTGAACATCTTACAAGTACATTTCACTGTTTTATCTGATGGTCCCCTATTTCGTGGCTGTTCTTATTCATGCAGTCTTTAGATTTATGGCCCTTTCTATCCATGAGCTCTTTAGAGACACAGGTTTGTTAGATATGTTTAAGGAACATGGTACAGCTAGGTCTTGCTTCCTGGTTGAATCTTGTACAGTTTTATGAATTATGGATGGCATTATTACATGACATAATAAGTGAAATTTCTAATACAGTTATCCTTATAGACAACAATTGTCCTTTCCAGGACAAAATTTTATGCATTATGTGCATGAGAAATGCAAACTGTAGAGACGTCTTACAAAATATTGTCTTTAACACATTTTAGGTCTGTAGGGATGGTTTGTGGAGTCACAGGTGTGAGTGAAGTATATTGTGGAAAAGCTGTGAGATAAACACAACCTGAGGGGTAAGTAAGATTCACATTACCAGCACTGAATGTGCTTTCATTCTTGGAAGTGTATAATCTTCCCTAGAATGCCCTGTTTTCTCCCTGTTCCTGTTACACACCAAAGACAAGTACCTACTTTATAAAAGGGTCAAATGTTAAATGCTATAATCATGTAAATAATCTCATGACTGGAAAAAAACCAGGAAGGGGAGGATTTAGGACAGTAATTATCCCTTTGAAGGTCACATTGGTGCTTAGCATGTCGAAAAGTAGTCTGGGAAAACAGCTATAGTATTCAGTACACAACGTAGTAATACCTCTCCAGCAGCAGCCTCTTGACAGTATAGATGTACCA
>NW_008690796.1:101768-102054 GCF_000695815.1 Acanthisitta chloris | reverse complement strand
ATGTTGCTCTTTCCAGTCATTCTGAGATGCTTCATAAAGTAAACAAAGGCTCCTGCCAGCCAGCAAAACAAGAAGTAGCCCCATAATCATACTGTGTGAAGATACACCACAAAAATACACTGGGCATCCCTGCTAGTAATCCACTGCTTTTCACCATCATGGTGAAGGACGCATTTGAATCGTAAAATCATAGAATTTAAGGATTGGAGTGGACCTTACAGATCATCTAGTCCCAACCCCCCCTGCCATGGGCAGGGACACCTCCTCACTAGATCAGGTTGCTCAA
>NW_008690796.1:99433-101711 GCF_000695815.1 Acanthisitta chloris | reverse complement strand
TTGGGGCAGCCATCACATCCTTGGGCAACCTGTTCCAATGTCTCACCACCCTTATAGTAAAAAACTTTTTTCTCACATCCAACTAGAGTTTCCCTCCTTCAGTTTGAACCCATTACCCTTTGTCCTATCATTACAGTTCCTAACAAAGAGTCCCTCTCCAGCTCCCTTATAGGCCCCTTCAGATACAGAAAACTTGCTATGAGGTTTCCAAGCAGTCTTCTCTTCTCCAGAGAGAGAGAAGCCCAAATTTCCTCAGCCTGTCTTCATGGAGGAGATGCTCCAGTCCTCTCATTAACTTCATGGCCCCCTCTGGACATGCTCCAACAGTTCCATGTCCTTCTTATGTTGAGGACACCAGAACTGTGTGCAGTATTCCAGGTGGAGTCTCGTAAGAGCAGAGTAGAGGGGAAGAATCACCTCTTTTGTCCTGCTGGCCACACTCCTTTTGATGCAGCCCAGGATATGATTGGCTTTCTGGGCTGCTAGTGCACACTGCTGGCTCATGGTGAGCTTCTCATCCACTGTCACTCCCAAGTCTTTCTTCTCACTGCTGGTCTCAATTACTTCCTCACCCAGCCTGTAGGTGTGCCTGGGGTTGCCATGGCCCAAATGTAGGACATTGCACTTCATTTTGTTGAATTTCATGAGGTTTGCATTGGCACACCTCTCAAGACTCTTAAGGTCCCTCTGGATGGCACATCCCTTCCCTCCAGTGTGTGACTGCCCAACGCAGCTTGGTGTTGTCAGCGAACTTTCTGAGGGTGCACTCAATCCCACTGTCTATGTCACTGACAAAGATGTCGAATACCTGATATTGAAGATCAGGAGGAGCTTTCTGTCCTGTGATAAATCACCAGGTGTTATGAAAAGACGGCTCTTCTTATACGTTACTTCCTACCACAGTATGTAGAATCCATCATGATAGGTGGTACAAAGGGATATTTTACTTGCTGTGAGATGAATTTAAATGTGTCCAGTGGAAAGTATTCAAGCAATGTGAGAGAAGGAACAGCAAATTCTGGGTTATGTAGTGTGTGACAAAAAATAAAGTTGTTCCTAGAGAACAGCTGCAGTGCTGGGATCCCCTGATTAAATAATTTGCTCGAGGCCTAAGGGAGCTGGGAACTATAACCATCACTGACAAATGCCTACTTTTACAGTCTATTTTGGCTTTCAGGATTATGTGTCTTCTATAAAAGAGAAGCTACCATTCAGATGAAAGTGATGGGCTTAAGGCAGAAATTATGGGTGGAGGCCTCTGTGCTTGTGTTATGTAGGCAGACAGATGAAACAGCCAGAGAGGTCCCTCCTGGCTTAAAGAGCTCTAGGAGTTGAGCATAAAAGATTATAGCTTCCCAAATAAGCTGGGTCAAGTGTGTAGGATAGATCCTAAGGGAGTTTTGAAAGCAGAATGCTGGGGTCTGGCAGGTCAGAAAGGGTATCTTTGAAAGAGTAAGTCATTGTGGAGCTCCTAACATAAAAACTGGTCTGGGAGAGTTCACAAAAATGATCCATGTGCTTTAGGTATATGTCCTCCAAATTTATGTGTGCTTTCCAACAAACTTTGAACCAAAATATGATCATAGAGGGTAAATTTTAAACTTACATATGCAATTGATATTATATTTTAAATTCATGCATACTGAAACAGTATGAAACATGTGGGCCACAAGGGCTACAAAGCCCTTGTTCTCTGTGCCAGAGTTTGGACAACCAGAGAAATCACACAAGCATCTAGCTGCATAGTTGCATTCTAGCATAATCAATAAATTTTGCAATAGTCTAATTTTTCAAGGAATCCTGCCTCAAGCAGTGAACACATTGGTAAAGAGACTTTTTAATTTTTGAAAAAAATTTCTGTGCTGGTTTGAGCTGAAGTAGGGTTAACTTTCTTCACAGTGGCTAGTATGGGGCTGTGTTTGGGTTTTGTGCAGAACACAGAGTTGATAATGCAGAGATGTTTTTGTTATTGCTGAGCAGAGCTTACACAGAGTCAAGGCCTTTACTGCTTTCCGTACTGCCACACTGGCAAGGAAGTTGGGGGTGCATGGGAGACTGGGAGGAGACACAGCTGGGACAGGTGACCCAAACTGACCAAAGGAATATTCCATAACATATGACATCATGCTCAGTATATAAGGTGGGAGGAAGAAGGAGGAAGGGGGGACATCTGGAGTGATGGCCTTTGTCTTCCCAAGGAACCGTTACGTGTGATGGGCCCTGCTCTCCTGGAGATGGATAAACACCTCCTGTCTGTGGGAAGCAGTGAATTAATTTC
>NW_008690796.1:34953-99391 GCF_000695815.1 Acanthisitta chloris | reverse complement strand
ATCTCAACCCATGAGTTTTTGTAGCTTTTACCCTTCTGATTCGCTCCCCCATCCCCTTGGTGGGGGAGTGAGTGAGCGACTGCGTGGTCCTTGGCTGCTGGCTGGGGTTAAACCACGACAATTTCTAATGTCATTTGCCTATTTTCTCCATTTAAAGGAATCAGTGCTTCATCAGCAATATAATTACACTTGTCCGGTCAAGAATTAGAAGCATTATTGCATGACTTTATGTATCCACCTGAGAAATTGTGATGGGCAGATGCCATATAAAACTGTCAACAAACTGCAAATTAAAAATAAAAAATGTTATAATCACCAAACAAATTCTAAGGAATAACTATTCGCTCATGGACATTGCTAATGGACATGCTAATGTCACTAATTATTCTTGTATACATATGTTTTCCCTATGTGCTGCAAATAACACGAGGATTGTCTGCATAAGCAACTAAGATGTGGTTTGAAAGCTGTGCAGTGTTTCTGTGTTTGATTTGGTACTAAGCAGGCTCCATGTATGTTAAACTGGTAGTGTTCTCTCTCTGCCTTTTAAAATGATAAAATCTTGGTTTATGAGGGTGCTAGATAGACTGATATAGACTTACAAGTCCGTGCCCTGTCAGTGGGCATTTCTGACAGAGGTATACTCCAGGTATGATTTCTTTCTAATGCCTTTATATAGGCCTAAACTTAATCACCTCTGTATAAATGTCTTTATATTTATCAAGCAACAGTGCCAAACTCAAGATTTCTAATGATACTGAGATATTAAGAAAAAAATTCCTTTAGAACTTTACTTTCAGAAGTGTAACCATAACTGACATGGTGCATTTTTAGGCTCTGAAATGTATTGCCTCTTCAAAGGGCTCCACACAAAATGATAAAGGATACCAAATATTAGATTGTGAAGTTGGGGATAAAGACCCAAATTGATAAAACAAAAGTGTGTCTAGGCTCATGCTGGTTTGTACCATAGTTATACTTACATGACTTATTTTTTTTGCACCACTCTTATACTTTCATGACTACCAATGTTCACAGTAATAAATAAATTAATGCGCTGGAATAATGTCACTGAACAAATAACTGTCTATGTTACAGCAGGTCCTGGATCAAGGGAGAGACGACAGGCTAGAACCTTTGTCCCTAAAACCCATGTGCACAGGGACACTGCTGGCCATGTGCTGGCCAGCATCTCTCCTTTCTTGTTTGTGCCTGAGGTGGATAACAGAAAATGGCAGACATGGAGGAACAGTGTATGAGGTGAGGGAGAAAAGAAAAAGGGTTGTCTGCCATGTACAGCTGTAGAAGAGAACAAGAAGCTTTTAGGACAGGAACTTACAAGTCGCTGAAATAGCCAAGTGTTTGCATTCATAATTCCAGGATCCTCTCCGCGTCGCTGAAATAGCCAAGTGTTTGCATTAATAATTCCAGGATCCTCTCTGTGTGGAGACAGAAATACAGCCTAGATGCTAAGAGGCTGTTGTCATATTGCTCCGGATTGCCTTTGGAAAAAATTCTACAAACAGATTATTGAAAATATTGCTCTCAAACCTGGTTTCCAGGGGAGAGACTGTCTAGCTTAGTGTCACAATTTCAGTCAATTGCCACTTTATAACACCCAGTCCAGCAGGACAATAAGGAAATACTTGTCCTATCGTAGGTGAGTTTGCGTATCATTAGCCTGTTGTAGCTTCTTCTGAAATCCCTGTTACATGCAAGTTTTTATCATTCAATCTTTGCCTTTGCTTCCAGTTTTTGAGGTGAAATGTATGACTTCTTTCATTCTTGTTTCGTCAGTGCTTTGCAAGTCCCCATGTTTGCACACCAATAGCAATTTTCTAATGTTTCTCTTTGCCAAGGACCTTTCTCTAAGTAAAGAAACTCAAAAAGCAATCTCTTTGAAATCTGATGAGTTTTCATCCTTATTACCTTTTTTTTTAGGACCATTAATGTATTCCCACAAATATTTGTTAGGTATAGTTATGACATTTCATCCCTCTTTTCAGCTATTCATATTCCTAAATATTAGATCTGTGTTGAAAACTATGCACATTGTTTTGCCCTGAAACTGCTCACTACTTCTGTTGGCTTCTATATAAATCTTTTATTTTAGGCTGGAGATTTCAAAGCACTTTCAGTGTGTTTTTTTAAAGTGCAAAATTATTTAAATTGGTTTCTTTGGTCCTTTTTTCTCACTCAGCTTCATTTTTTTTAAGTCTTTTTAGACTATGCATTGAAGTTGGGAATTCATGCCCATGCTGAGGGAAGCATAAGAAACTGTTTTAAGCTTTCTAAACAAAGTTGCAGTGAGGCATAAGCATTTTGTTGTGCCCTCAGCAGGATTGGATTTCATTCTAAGCACCAGAGACCTCGGAGCACTTTGAAGACTTGCCAGTTTGTCATTAAACCATGTGTTTCTGCCTCGTAGTTTTCATATCCTCTGTAACTTTATTATCTATGTTTCTCCTTCTACATGCCAGGGTCAATAAAATTCATGTGAGAAGTACACTATTTTGCCAGCCAGAAATATCACATTGGCTAGGATAATTCTATGAGACTTGGAAATGCTTACGAGACCTCTGTTTCAAAGCTCACATTACAGGCATGTCTGCTGAGTGAGAAATGCCAGCGACTCTCCCATGGCAATACACTGAGTTGACACTAAACTAGATGCAGATCTTTGGAGAGATTGAACAACAGAGTATTGACCCATATAGCAAGAAGGAATTTGCACAGGTGGCAGAGGACTGCCATCACTGGAGATCAAACCTATACTCTGTTTACTTCAGTGTAGCATTACATGTTGAGCATGACAAGCAGAATTGGGCTCAATGTCTAACTATTAATTCTGCTTGACATTCAATTATCAAGACATAGTTAAATTCCACACAAGAAAAAGCCAGCACAACTAATTAGGGATAATTTTGCTCTTCTCCAGATATTTGACTGGATGATTCTTTCTGGTCTTCGTACTATGTGTGAAACAGTTTATTTTGCTCCATTACCATTAACCTCTGAAGTCAGAGGTTGGATTAGATGTCATCTAATAAATAGCGTTCTCTTTTTGCTTGGTCCAGAAGAATATAAAATGGTTTCGGTTGAAAGGGACCTTAAAGATTATCTAGTTCCAAACTGCCTGCCATGGCCAGGGACACTTTCCACTAAATCAGGCTCCTCAAAGCCCATCCAACCTGGCCTTGAACACTTCCAGAGATGGGGCATCCACAGCTTCTCTGGGCATAAGAGAAACGTGACTGTTATATTCATGATACCCACTGTCTTTCCCTGTGGAAGGTACCATAAATTCAACATTGTTACATAACCACAACATCATAGAAAAGGAACAGATGACTGTCTAAGGGAGAAAAATCATAATTTTGAAATCATCATATGTTTAAAAATATATATGTTTTTATCTGAAAAAAAATCTGATAAAAATCTGAAAGCATATAAATAAATAGCTGCTTGTTATAATAGGTCATAATAAGACTCCCTGAAGTGAATTAAGAGATTTAATTTTACCACTGAATTGCATTTTAATATAGGTTCTCATAAAAAGTGGCTGGGACTTTCACACAGACTCGAGAAGAGTATATGCTATATTTAATAACCCCTGTCAAATAAAGGTTCAAACCTAATTAAACAACAAATCCATAAAAATTGTTACAGACAGTTAATGAGCAATGTACATTTTAATAACAGCAATAGCATGTTAAAAAAAGCATTAGCTGTTATAGTATGGATGGAGTAGTTGTAGTCATTCTGGCATTGCATGACTAATTTTAATCTCTTGGACCTGCAGAGATATGCTTGGTTTAGAATTTGTTCTATTATTCTTAAATTCAATGAAAAAAAGTTATTCTAAGTATCTGTCCATATTTGTAAGATATTAATTGTAAAAAATATTTAGTCTTTCCTGCTAAAGCTATTGTTCTCAACACCATGATTTGGGCATCTCTGGGTCAAAGAGGTCTAGATTTGATATGAGCAAGAAGATACTGAAATCACCTAGCTTATAGTTATGAATTGTCATGTCAACTTTCTTAACAAGAAGTTGAATAAAGAGGTACATTTGTGTACTATCTTAATTTCAGGAATATGACATTGGTTTCACCCGTATGGTCTGATATGATTAAAGTCAGTAATATGTCTAGACCTTGGTTCAAACTTTGAATTAAGTTGAAGGCAGAGTGGTAGCTAGGGTTCCCTTCCCCTGCCCCCCTTTCTCTAATTTAATGACTAGATGAGATAGTTTGCTGCTCCTTTTTCTTCCTTTGTCTTTAGGAAAACATATTAGTTATGGGTCTTTTTATGTTGCAGGTCACTCACATTGAACAGGGCACACTTCCTATTTATTTCCCTGGCAAGCAGAGAATTGCACATGCTGCAGATAGTGGATTCCTTATTTCTAGCACTAGCCAATCTAACGGTTTTAGGGGAGCTGGAGGCTACTGTCAGGGGCCCAAAGGGAGTCAGTCAGTTTGGGACCAATGACCTCTTCTGGGGTCATGAATGGAATTAGGTAAATGAGAGAGGCTGCTGGTAGTTAGTAAGGGACAGGGGAAGATGGTTGCAGGCAGGCAGAGAATCACAAACAGCCCTGAGGATTGCCTAGTCTCAAATCGGGACAAGACTTCGCTGTTAAATGGCAGTTGTGCTATTGCAGTTTAGACCAGCAAATGCCTGTGATCAAAGCTCTGTATTGTTTTTGGCTGACAAGAAGTAAAATAATAGTTCAGATGTTGCTTTATGTTAATCATATGCCTTTAAACCACTGCATAATGGAATAAAGGACACCAAGCAATAAATTCAAAAGCTGTAAAACTGAATCTGTCACATATCCTACGGTATGTCTATTCCTGCAATGCTTTTAACAGTGAGGAAGAGCCAGGTGGTGTTTTTATTTCTACCAGACAAACATTAGATGCAGCTGGTTTAGTTTGTGATCTTAAATATGTGTATATGACTTGTAGCTGTTGTAATATGCTTAGTAATACTGCTTTATACCCCTGCAGCACATTGCAAGTGGAAATATAAACCTTCTTACAGACATTAATGAATTAAAGTTTAAACCACTGTTACCTGACAAAGAAACACTGTATCCCTCTGGAAAAAGAATCTGTGATATGTGTTATTTTTAAATAAATGGTACCCAGTTGGTATATTAATTGTTCTCATCAACGGGAAAAAAACCCTAGTGAACACTATGGGCCATTGTGTTTGTTTCAACTGGGGTGGAGCTAACTTCCTTCACAGTGGCTAATATGGCTAATTCAGTATTTTGGACTTGTGCTGGAAACAGTGTTGATAATTCAGGGATGTTTTTGGTACTGCTGAGCAGAGCTTACACAGAGCCAAATCTATTCTGCTTTTCATACTGCAAAGCTGGCAAAGAAGTTGGGGGTGCATGGGAAGCTGGGAGGAGACACAGCTGGGACAGGTGACACAAACTGACCAAAAGGATACTACACACCATATGACATCATGCTCAGTATATAAAGTGGGAGGAACAGGGGATATTCAGAATTATGGTGCTTGTCTTCCCAAGTCACTGTTATGCATGATGGAGCTCTGCTTTCCTGGGGATGACTGAACACCTCCTGCCCGTGGGAAACAGTGAATTGATTCTTTGTTTTGCTTTGCTTGAATATGTGTTTTTTGCTTTACCTATTAAACTGTATTTATCTCAACCCATGAGTTTTCTCACTTTACCTTTTCAGATTCTCTCCCCTATCCTGCTGGTGGAGGTGTGAGTGAATGGCTATGTGGTACTTGTTTGCTGGCTGGACTTAAACCACAATGGCTAAGTTTATTTATATGTCTTTTAGAACAAGGGCCTGCATTTGATTATGAATGTCATAGGTGAAAATCAAACTTCTGCAGAAAGGTCAAGAAGCTTTCAGGATTTTTTAGTCTCAGAGAATAACTCATTTAAGATCTAACATATATGTGAGATTTCTCATGTGAAGAAGAAAGAACTACAAAAGCTGAGATCAGGTTTCTCATTCTTGAGGAAAAGCAGCTGAAACATTTAATTTTAGAAGTGTGTTTCTATATAAATTACCTCCATAGAATCAGAGATTTTTTAAATAGGGTTTGTTGGGGTTTTTCCTGTAGTAAATTCTTTCCCTTTTCCACAAAATTTGTGGTAAGAATTTAAAGGAAATAAAGATTGCGAGTTTGTGCTACAATATACTCTTCTACTCCTTTATTTCTATGAAGTGACCTTATTTAAAATCACAGGTGTTGGGAGTAAGTAATCCTGTAGTCAATGCCATCTCACTGCTTCTGATGCTGTGGAGGTTGAAGCAGGGGAGCTAACAGAAAATAGCTGAAAAATTGAAACAGAGGTATTCCTTGGATAAGTAAGTGTTGACCACAGGTAGCATAATTTACATTGTCACTGATTATCAGAAGTTATTTTACAGATGATTTATGAGCTATATGCAAAAAAAGGGTGGATATAATTGCTGTGTTAAACATATTAGGGTAAGGAGGTAGATGTTAGCTTCAAATGATTCATTTGATCCAGAAACCTCAGGTGGTGCTTGACTGAAAGAGTTTGCCAACCATCATCAGTGAAGGCCACAGAAGAAGGTTAGCAAAAAGCTGGGTGCAGGGACCCTGTGGGACACCCTTTGGCTGGATGATATGAATAAACTTGGGTTTCTCTTTTTTATGCATGCAGGAGCTAATCTGGTAGGGATTCAAATAACTCTATACTACTCTACTCTGGCTTGTATAGATCATGGTAGAGGAAGAAGGTTTTCATGGCTTTACCATGGCAATAATGCTGAATTTCATGGTTTGTCAGCTTGTCAAGGATTAAGGGATGACATGAAATTACTGCAAGAGCTGTCATATAGTAAAAGAGGGAAATTTCAAAGTTTTTTAAGATGTTTTAAATACAGGAAAATGATTTTTTGCATCAGTTTTATTTTTCTACAAATCACTAATATTCTTATTAAAGAGACTCAATTTGTGTTCCACTAAAAAAATTATATGTCATTTGGATATGAGTCATTCAGGTAGGGACAGTGAATTCAGAGAAAGCTATAGAAAACCAATCATTCCAGGCATGGGATAATCAGAACATATTTTCTTTATAGTCATCCTTGGATGATATTTACCCAATACATAGCACTAGTCTATTTGCATATCTATTAATCCATAGCTTGTCTAATTGGAATTTAATTAGAATTTACCTGGAATGTGTAATTGTCTTCATGAAAGCAGTTTTCCATAGGGACAAATCTCATTGGTATTTATTTTATGCTGAAGACATTTCTAAGCCAACTTTCCAAAGCACATTTTCATGGTTTCCACCCCTATTATCCCTATCCTCAATGTCACAAGGCATTTAAAAACACCTGTCCACTGTTGAATGGTCCATAGACAAATATTTTATGCATTTCAGTTTTACTATGGCTAGTTCCTGTCACCCACTTAAAATCTATATTACAGTGCTATCACACAGACTTCCACATTTTCAAAACATAGTTTTCTTCCCAGAAAAATGATAGATATGTAATATTATTCATGTTGATAGACTGAAGAGAGAACTAATATTTTAATAATTTGTTAAACTGTTATGTGTCCTTTCTTTATGTGGTCTGAATCTCAAACCTAATATATTTTTATAGTCTTTCCATTAGTACAATTGCAAAGTTTGTCTAGTTAGTTTCTGTCAAGGTTGTACCTGCTGCAAACAGAACTGCCTTGAAAAGATAAGGGCATATTCTTATATTCTTTAAAATGTATCCATCCAAAAACATTTCTGACTCTAAAAGTCCATCTGCATACTTTTCAGTCATTTATTGTTGTCTAAGGAACCAATAGTTCAGAAATTTATGCTAGTAGATACATTCACAACCCAGTTTCCAGATGGTCAAACAATACTTCAGTTTTACTGCATGAAGGCTAACTTCATGCTCCCTATGGAGATATTTGCTCCCTCCCAGTCTATATGCATCCCTGATTTCCTGGGCAACCTTCTAGTAATGTACAAGTTCCTTTCTGAGCTCCCAAATTCCTGTGAGCCCTTCACAAACCTTGTAAATAAGTTGGCATGGGTGGAAGCTGACATAGAACCTCAGCAGAGGCAATGCACATCACCACATGAATTATTTCACTTCTGCTTTTTTGCATTTCCGCTCTGCATTGTATTAATTTACAGACTCCCTCACAGGTCTGTACCAGTTTTCTTAGTGAAACAGAAGCAAAGTCCCACAGCCATGCTATGTCAAGCTGGGCCTTGATTAGTCAGCCAAACCCCTGGACTCCAGTGTTGGAAAGCAAGCTAAATGTTAAAGTGTGGATATTCACATGCTAGGCTACAGCCCCTTTCCTGGTCTTGTTTACTTTACAGATATGTATGTAGCCAGCTGTCTGCCAAAGCTGTAGCTTTTCCATAAAGTCCTGTTTATCTGTAGGATAATGACTCAGACAGAAAATCAATGCAACTTTTCAAACATGGCCTCATTAGTGCCCTTGTTTAGTGTCAGGAATAAATATCCAGCAAGTTGCTCAGCAGTTCTCTTCTCACTTCCTGGAATTATATTTCCCTTGCCTTATTGCCTTTACACATTTTGCACAATTTTATTCTAGCCACTAACCCTATAATCCTTAGCTTGCTTGCTGCTTTTACTGGCTACTTCTTTATTTGTCCCACAGTCTTGCTAATTTGCATCTGCTCCTCTGAGTTGTATAAGCTGCTTACTCATCCCACACTCCTTCTGCAGAGTCGCTGCAGACTTTGCTGCACTCTCCGAGTCACACACAGTGGGAGAACTGTGAAATAAAAATGCTGTTTACTTATAAGATTTCTTTACCTCCTTGCAAAACTTAGTATTTCTGTTTACAAATCCATTCTGCCTCTGATCTCCCCAGTCTTGGCTTTCTCTTTTCTTATGCTTCAGAGGTTTTGTGTCATTTATAGTTTCTTGCAGTCTAGGAGAGCAGAACTATTTCCTTTGAAGCGTTTCTGGATTAAAGCAATTCACACCTGTCTCCTCATCTTTGTCAGTCATCTGTTGCCACCCCTACCCTGCCATCTCTGTTTTTCTCAGCCCAGTTGGGTTTTTCAGTTTGTTTGTTTTATGGTGATGCACCAGAAGTTCAATAGAGGAACTGATCTGGACTACAAATAACTTCATTTTATTTTATGTGCAGCAGGTCTCATTAGCAGCAGTGTTGCACAGTACTGTTGATGATCTTGTACAGTAATATGAAAGAACTAGCAAAGTGGTGGGAGCCTGATACCAATGAGGAAGATTCACAGTGAACAATCAGTGCAGCAGGCATTGCCATCAGGGAAATGGTCAGCAGAACTATCACTTGGTATAAATAACTTTCTCTTTACATTGTTTAAGCAACTGTACAAGCTACAAAAATCTTGGGTAACCTGTCTTACATAGGTAAATTTGCAAAACCAGTTAAAGGAAACTGGAACTTGGATAGAAATGCTTGGATTTTTCAGTTCTGAATTTCAAATAGTAAGGGTTTGTTAACTTAACTTTACCCACCCTTCCTTCTTCTTTTTGTTTCTTTACTTTCACAGCTTCCAACTCTTTTTGCAGTCTACAGTTTCTTCAATATTTTCTAATGTATCTTTATCAGTTTTCAGTAGATATGTTCCAGGCAGAAAAGCAAGGACATTTTTATTCAATCAAATATAAATGCTGTTTTCTTAGTACTCATTTTATCCTACTTTTTTTTTCATGTCACATACATGTCCATAAGGTGCAATGCCTATGGAAACTGCATATTCTGTACTGTACTTGGCTTCTAAATACTTAATAAGAGAAATAGATACACTGCCATGAAGTGGAATGTGGAAAGTGACACTGTTTCAGATTTCTTGGATCCCATGATGTCACAAGTCAGATTTTTGTGGAACAGGTATAGAGGAAATAAGAAAGCCTGTAGGACCTAATAGAAAAGTAAAAGCAGACCAGTCCTTCAGCCAGAATGATACTAAATTAATTGTCTTTTAACTTTTCATTTAATTTTAAAGAAAATGAAATTTTATGGATGGCAAACTTTTCAGCTATGATGCTCTGAATTTGGTAGTGGTTAAGCATATGTCTCCTCATTATCTGAATTTAACAAGATTCTTTACCTAGGAAATACATAATTTGTATTTGAGATTTTTTAAGGGATATCTAAGGGTACCTTTAATCCATGTATGATCAATGTCCTGTTTCTGCATCTAGATAAAAATACTTCTCTCTTCAGACTGCTATTACTATGGCATTGTTTTTAAGTTAACTGATCCTTTTCAATCTAAAATTTCTAAAGCCTGCTTTACCTAATGAATAAAGGCACAAGCTCTCCATTTTTGAAAGCACCGTACCTGTAAATTTGGAATACTGTTGTAATTTGGCAGGAATAATTCTATTTGGAAATATACAGAAATTAAGCTATGTCTTCAGGCATCATAAATCAGTGAAGCTCCACATAGCTCATAACTACAATGAAATTCTAATAGTTGTTGTCTAGGGATTAGTCCCACTTTATTAGTTGCATGTAGTGTTCTTCTGACTGTATCTCATTATATTTTATTTTTTACGGTCCAGTGAGTACCATTTAATGATCTGAATGCTTCCTTTATTGCATTGTTCCATTTATCAAACCAATTATTTTTATCAAACAGATTTTCCACAGTCTTCCTTCTAACCTGAGCCATTTGCATATCCAGATACTTGAAGTAAAACCTTGGGTACGCTGAAATCCATCAGAAATTCAACCTGAAAATACAATGACAGTTCTCTTGCTTTTCATATCTAACTTACAGTGTAAGCTTTTTAATGATGGTAAACTCTCTCCAGGTATTTATTCTAATATTTAAAAATATTCACTGGGACTGGGAAAGGGAGTTGTATTTTACTGAGAATGCAAACACAGTGCTGTGTACCTGTGCGATAATTTTGGCTGACCTAAGGCATGATTTCATTTCCAGTGGTTTTGTGCATGGTAAAAACCCAGTCCTTTTCTGTGTGGGTACAGCCTGGAGTTTCCTCACTTATGAGGAAAGGCTGAGGGAGTTGGGTCTGTTCAGTCTGAAGAGGAGGTGAATGAGAGGGGACCTCATTAATATATGCAAGTATCTGAAGTGGGGTGCCAGGAAGGTGAGGCCAGGCTCTTCTCAGCAGTGAAAACCAATAAAACAAGAGGTAACAGGCAGAAACTTACACACAGGTAGTTCCAGCTGAATACAAGAAAGCACTTCTTTACTGTGCAAATCACACTGGAACAGCCTGGAGTTTCCTCACTTATGAGGAAAGGCTGAGGGAGTTGGGTCTGTTCAGTCTGAAGAGGAGGTGAATGAGAGGGGACCTCATTAATATATGCAAGTATCTGAAGTGGGGTGCCAGGAAGGTGAGGCCAGGCTCTTCTCAGCAGTGAAAACCAATAAAACAAGAGGTAACAGGCAGAAACTTACACACAGGTAGTTCCAGCTGAATACAAGAAAGCACTTCTTTACTGTGCAAATCACTGCACACTGGAACAGATGGTGCAGAGAGGTGATAGATTCTCTCTCACTGGAGATATTCAAGAGCCATCTGGACACAATCCTGAGCCATGCAATGCAAATCACTGCACACTGGAACAGATGGTGCAGAGAGGTGATAGATTCTCTCTCACTGGAGATATTCAAGAGCCATCTGGACACAATCCTGAGCCATGCAAGCCAGGCCTAGCCGTCTGGACACAATCCTGAGCCATGCACGCCAGGGTGGCCCTGCTTGAGCAGGGAGGTTGGACCAGATGACACTGTGGTCCCTTCCAACCTGACTGATTCTGTGAATTATATGGGATAATACAATGAAAGCAGTGATACAGTAGCCACAGGGCTGCTAAATAGCTGCTTACATAGCACTGATTTTATTTAGGAAGCACAAGATTAACAGAATGACCTTCTTAGCAACATAATTTTTTAGCATCATGTTCCTTACTGTATAGTGCTTTCCAGTTTTGAGATTCTTTCATACTAAATTCTCCAAATAAAGGAATTGCATTTCTTTTCCTTCCTTTAGTAGACATTTACACTCTTACCACATTAAATATCCAGTGTTCCTTCTGGATAGCCATGAATCAGTGTTTGTCAAATTCATTCTTTGACAATTATTTCACTTTTTCTTTATATGACTTTGAGTATTTTTATTTTTTAAATTGTTCAAATAATTTGCCTTTTTTTCAACCTCAGTATTTTAATTTCAAATATAAAACATACCATATAATTTTTTTCCTCATATATTGTGAAAAGATCCTTCTATTGTTGATATTGACACCACCTTTCCCTTTTTTTTTTAACTGCTAATTCTGTTGCCTTAAAATGTGTGATTCAATTCAAATAGTTTAAACAGGCTTGGAAAATGTGTGTAACTGCAAATTTTGTAGGAACATTACACTACTGTATTGGGGTAACTTTATAGCATTTGTTTTCTTTTACTTTCTTGTATCAGAAAGCATTTTTTACTGTGAAAGCAAAACTTGCAAAAACACAGAAGTTGATCTGTAATTCTGTGTGATAAGGTATTTTGCTTGTAACAAAGGTATAGCTAAAATTTCTAGTAAGTTGGAGAATCATGGAATCACAGAATGTTAAGGGATTGGAAAAGACCTTAAAGGTCACCTAGTTCCAACTCCCCCTGCCATGGGCAGGGAAACTCCCACTAGAGCAGGTCACTCGAGGCCTCATCCAGCCTGGTCTTGAGCATTACCAGGGTTGGGGCATCCACAGCCTCCCTGGGCGACCTCTGCCAGGGTTTCACCACCCTAACAGTAAAGAATGTCTTCCTAGTAGCTAACCTTAATTTCCCTTCATTTCAATTTGTATCCATTATTCTTGTCCTGTCACTGCAGCTACTGATGAAGAGTCCCTCTCCAGCTTCCCTGTAGACCTCTTCAGATACAGGAAGGTTGCTATGAGGTCTCCACACAGCCTTCTTTTCTCCAGGCTTTCTCTCCTTGCTTCTTGGCTTTTTGGCTAAGATTAAGTGTAGTGTAGAAGTAGACACAAAACCAATTTCAGACATAGAAGAATATAGAACTCAAAAGATCTATCTGAGAAGAAATGCCAAATGTTTATGTTTTACTTTCTTTGACACATACATAAAATCTACTGGGTGAAAGAAATTGAATGTAAATTTCAATTTCTCCATGATAGGTATTTATCCTTGAGCAGCATATAAAGTGGTTTGCTTTACATGCATGGGCAAAGAAATCTGAAAAGCGAGACAAGTCAATCTGCATGCAGAAGTAATTTCTTTTACATTGGATTTACACCAGAGTAAATCTGTTAACTTCATTTGGCTTTGATCCAGGTTTTGGCTAATGTGAGATGAGTAAGCTCAAACAAGATGTTATTAATATGGGGAAGACTGTGCTAACAACTAAGTGGATATTGTGCTGGATGGAAAGCGAGTATTTTCACTAAGTAAATATAAGCAGAGTACTCTGCCAATACACTTCGGATTTTCTTCAGCAAATCCTGACTCCTGTCACTACAGTTTTCAAATAACATAATTGGAGAGCCTGTGAAAGTAGAGTAGAATATTTCCAATGCCAATGGACAGATCTGAATAGCTCAATTCCCAGAACAGCGCCTCTGTTCTCCCTCATGGAATATATGGCGTAAAAGGGCAACAATAACCGAGTCAAACTGAAGTCATACCATAAGAGAAATTTCAGATGATAGCGATCCCATTCAAAGATTTGGACTTATGTAAGAGAAAGTATATTGTTATTGAGGAAGAAAGAGATAAGTAAGTTACATTTTCCTTCTCCTACTTGTGGTAGATTCTCCAGTGCTTTAATATCAAGAATAATGTAATTGCTTATATTTGGTTGTGTTAAGGTATTTCACTATAATTATATTCACAATTAGGTATTTTTTCTTCTTTTTTAAATAGCACTGAGGAATAAATACAAAAGTGGAAAATTCTCTAATTCTCCATGTGTTGAATAACATGCCAAATTACCAGTAATTTTGATGTAATTAATATTTTTCCCTTTATATATTGGTATTATTATGCTACATTTTCCTATGTACTCTGTAATTCAGCAATTTTTTATTACCTCTTCTCAATACTCTAATTTAAGAATTGATGATCTGGTAGAATACAGCATAATCAAGGTACAAAGCAAGGAAAACAAGCAGTATATTAATAATTACTCACTACATTAAAAATTGCTGAAGCTATAAACTGTTCTTAGAATACGGTGTGGTTTCCATACTTCGGAGATAGAAAAGAAAACACTGATGTTTTAATATCCTTTTTAAAATTTGAAATCAGGAGCATAGGAAATGTTAAACTGGCTATTAGTCTTCATTAAACCTGCCAATACAAGGAAATAGGAGAGTCAATAGAGAAGGCACAGAAACTTTCATAAATAACCTGGTTTTAAACGACAACATGCTTCTTCAAGCTGTCCTATTGGGCACCTTTTAAGTTTGATTCTTTAAACTGACTTCTCTTACTGTTGCTGATTCCTGCTCAGAAATACTCTTCCTTGTCAATATTTAATTTCTCACAGAGAAATTTATTTGGATGTTTTGCTAAAAGCAAGCAATAATTAAAGTAGGTCTGACCTTAATTGCACCAAAATAAACATGAATAGCATTTTCCAAAACTGTTGATCAAGTATCTGATTTTAGGAGACCAACTAAGGTGCCATAAAGCAAACTTTGGTGGAAACCTCAGCACTTTGTTTATTTTTTTGTGTTATTAATGCATCTAAAATGCATTTCCCCTGTAATTCAGTGATTGAAGATTGATTGTAAAACCTTACGGCAATAAATATAATTTCTTCAACCCCTGCAGTCCAAGGATTATGTACATTGTGGGATTGCACATCAATCTACTTTTGCAGTGTCTGTGGCCTTGGGAAAGGCAATGTGTATTTATAAACAATCATGTCGATGGACCAGAATTAAGAGTTCTTCATTTACTTTGCTGGGAACCAAAGTAAGTCTCTGAAGTCATCTAGAAGGAAATTTGACCTCAGCAAGAGTAGTGCCGTAAGGATAATATCTTACAGTCAATACCTTGTGTCTTGCAGTGAGCACCTTATGTACTAAGCCCTGAGAGCAGGGGACATGGAGCCTTCCATTAGTGCAGAAGTACAACATACAATGATTTGCCTAGATAGGTGGGTACTTATAAGTAGAAAGTTCACCACTGGCTGACATATGTGAGAACAAGTACCACCTTTTTACAGCATTATCTACAAATTATCACGTACAATAAATTGCAGTTGTTATTTATTGAAACTGGCCTCCACTGCAAAGCTTTTCCTCACACAGATCCTAACAATCTCCAGGGGAGATTTCAACAGCAGCTGCTATTTCTAATACTGTGAGCAAGCAAGGAAGGAAGATGCTTTTGGCAGTGAATGCGAATGATTAGTTCAGGATGTAATTTGTATCTCAGAATTGTTTTGATAGCTCAGCACTTTCTTGGGTATTTATCTTTCCCCAAATGAAATAACAGTCTTTTCAACTTCAAATAAGTCCTGTCTATCTTGGAGTTACAGAAATGATGTCATGCAAAATTCAACATTTCCACTGTTCATATATTAGAACTTACTAATCAACAAAATATTTAAAACAGAAATTTGAAATTCAAACTCTCAAGCTTCTAGTTAAATAATCTTCTAAATATTCACAGATGCATGACTCTAAGAAAAGCGCACAAGAGTCAGTTTTGAAAACACTGTGATCTATTGTGATAAGGGGAAAGATATGGCAAACAATAACCTGAGCTACTCAGATCACAAAAATTCCATTTAAGTCTCTGAATAGTACACCTCATGGTTGGTTGTAGAAGGACTTCTGCTTTGTGCTTTATTAAATCCTCCAGACTGTTTTCAGGCCTACTAATGCAAGTGATTGTCATTATCCCTCATATATTTAGGCCAGCTGAATATTAGACCTTGTGATAAAACATAAGCTGGTTGAATAAGGTGGTTTTTCTTCTTTTGTGCCTGCCAACACCAGCTTCCTTTCGAAGAAGAGAAATATTGATTGGGAAAATTTAGATTTTCACAATGGAAAATTACCTTAGAAGTACTAAATTACTTATTTCTTGGTTGACATTTTTCTTTTATTCTTTTTTTCTCCTGACCTGCTTTGGCCTCATGCAATAGAATATGAGTCAAGAAGTAACAGCCATGTGGAACTGTCACTGGCAGCTCCCTGTGCTGACTTATAACAAAGAAATAGCAAGAGCTTTCTTAAATACATAAGTAAAAAAAAAATCTTCCTTAATAAGCACTGTTTCTTCAGCATGCTAATATTCAGAAGTTGCAGAAATATTCGCTTATGAGGGAAAACTGTCATTCTCATTGCATTCAGTGCCTACATTTTTGATGTTGGGTTTTTTTCCCCTAGGGTTTGCTTCAGGGATCAGAGACAGAATGTTCTTATACTAAATGATTTTCACCTGCAGGTGTTGACCCCATAGGACTAGAATAACCTTACCTACTAAAATAATTTTAGCTGAAACCTAATGATTGGCATTTGTAATTTTTAAGGGATGATTACTACAAGCTGCCTTTCAATAAAAAGGGACTCATGAGAGTAAAGGTTTGCTTCTTGACATGTGTAAGAATTACTGTTCACTGTCTCAGGATAATTTGTTTTTATATATACATATTGAAATTGGGAATAGCAGTGGGTTCTGAAGAGCTCTTTGATGTTTTGTCACTTTCATAAGGTTTCATAGAGGAAATAGAGACTTTCTCCGACCCTGGTGGTGTTCAAGGCCAGGCTGGATGAGGCCTTGTGCAACCTGATCCAGTGAGGAGGTGTCCCTGCCCATGGCAGAGGGGTTGGGACTAGATGATCTGTAAAATCCATTCCAACCCTAAAATTCTATGATTCTAAAACATCAGATCAAGGGGCAAAAATGTTAAAATGTGCTTTAAAGTTAGCTTTGGGGGTCTTTTTCTAATTCTACTTTTCATGTCTGTAAGAAATAAGATGTCAGCAGTACCTAATATTTGTTATACACATGAATATTTTTGTTGATATGTTCCCCCCAAAAATGGAGCATGCCATGAGTATGAAACAGGGCTTAATTATATTGAGAAAGGGATATCAGTGGTGGTAAGACATTATTCAGGTCCCAGTAAAAAGTTAAATCTGACTACATGTGACCTTGTATTTCTCTAATCTTCCTTGTTATCTGTGATAGGTGAGGGCAGAAGTACAGAAGAGCAATAACTGCAAAAGTTCTGGCTGTCCTAAAACTAGATGGCCTCATTTTTGTGGCCTAAATTTTCTCTACTTTAGTGATATGCATTCTCAGGTTCTGTAGCTGAAGAGTATATCAAGAAGAAGAGCTAAAGAAAAATATATTGTGCATGTTAAAAACCAAGTAGGACGGTTCCTTGAATTACTTCCACCTGGGAAATAGGAGAACAATTTTAGGAAACTGATTCAAATTACTCTGTCATATCCTGAAATAAAATGGAGCTGTATACTTAAATAAGGACCAATCTCAGTATTTTGTTATCTAAGCAGAAGGATATCAATGACTACTGAACAGAAATAAGTGTTATGAGATATAAGTAACTAATTCCTTCTGTGATCCATATGCTTGTTCTTGGTTTACCTTGACAACTAGCTTAAGTAACTATTTTCAAAAACGGTGTGTCAGGACTACTGCAGTTCCTGGAGAGGAAGAGAAAGGTGCAAATGTCCCTGTGAAGGCAGCTGGCAATAACCTATGCTGCTTTGGTACTTAGGCCAAAAGGAGCAAGTGTGGAAGAATGATCTTTTCTGTCACTCCTACCAATTCTCCTGTGCTTGCATGCTGATGCTGCCACCTGGACATGTACTGGAGAAAAATGTGTATTATGTAGGAGTGTGAAGCATTCTGTGGGACCGACTAGACACATGCTTTTCAATTCCTGTCTTTTGCATATGGCTGGGAACAAGAGCATCTTGAGAAGGTCGACGAGAAGTTAAACTACAAATTTAAACCATCAAATTAGAAGGAATTGCTCCACAGAACCTCCCTTGTCATTTGAAGTCTCACCTCATCAACAGCCCACAGGCAATTAAGGCAGAAAAAAGTTACTCAGTTTCTTCTTCTGAGTTTGTTTGTTACCTTAAATGATATGCATTTGTGAAGATGCTAACTGCTATTTTCTCTTAGTTCAATTTTTTTGTGGGGTTGTCTTATCACTGAATTTACCTGAAATTTTGAGCCAGATAGATCTTTAGCAGCTGTAGTTTAAGTCTAGGTATGCCTGTTGTTTCACTAAGGAAACTGCCTAGGCTTTTTAGGCCCAGCTAGACTTGGATCTATTAGCATTTATTGACTCATTAGGTCTGGTAACCCTGGGCAAAGGACCTACAACATTATTGAACTTTTTGTGCAATTGCATTACAGTCTTGTATACTTATTTGAAAGGTTGTTGGGTTCTACAAATGTTTCCTAGCCCTTGAACTATTTGCTGATATACGCAAGTGAAAGATTTTATTATTTTGTTTTTAAATTTCTGATACTTTCAGTAACTGGAGTACAAGTTCAATAGAATCCCAAATAATTGTGAACCTCATCACTCACAGATCAGTTCTTATAGTTATGATTTTCAGTATTCATTTGAAAGAAATCAAAAACTAGGAGGCTGCCATTTTGGGGTTTTTTGTTATTCATATGTAAGTGTCCAAATAATTTGTTCATATATCATAGAATGGCCTGGATTGAAAGGGACCTTAAAGTTCATCTAGTTCCAAGCCCCCTGCCATGGGCAGGAACACCTTTCACTAGACCAGGTTGATCAGAGCTCAATCCAGTCTGGCTTAGAACACCTCCAGGGATGGAGAATCCACGGATTCTCTGGGCAACCTTTTCCAGTGTCTCACCATCCTCAGAGTAAAGAATTTTTTCCTAATATCTAATCTAAACTTGTCTTTTAGCTTGAAGCCATTCCCCCTTATCGTGTCAGTACCTGTTCTTGTAAAAAGTCCCTCTCTGTCATTTTTGTAAGCTCCCTTCAGGTACTGGAAGACTGCAATTAGATTGCACCTAAGCTTTCTCTTTTTCAGTCTGAAAAAAACCAATTGGCTCAGCCTTATTAAGTACATCTGATTGAGTTTCTAAGGAAATATCCCCAGGAAGGCCTTTTCAGGATTTGCGCTGTCTAATTAGGAAAAACTCGTACATTAAACGTGTATAAGATATATAGCAGTTTTTCTTTGACTAGAAGATGTTAATATAGTATTCTGCTACTCAAAGAAGAAAACATGTAACTTTGTGCTAGTCTGTGAATAGAACATGTAAATGCTTTTGCTTTCTGAGTTGGCACGTATACAGGCTGGGCAGTGTAAGTGTGTCTGCACCTACAAAGCAGAACTGCATTACTAACAAAATCAAGGCAATAGCTCTGAACTATGTTTGATGTCATTTTCTAGAACTAACACTTAACACTAGACCAAAAGTTTTGAACTGTGTTGACAAACCTTAGCTTAAAAAATGACTATGTGAATGTCTTGCTTCCACCCACGGCAGGGTTAAGGTTTTTGCAGCCAGGAAGGGCACACTAGGACCTTGGGGTTGGGGGTGCCCTTTGTCAGGTGAGGAGGGTGCACTGGGACAACGCAGGGTTCATGTGGTGAGTAATCGCGTGTGAGTCGTTCACCTCTCTGGTACACTTTGTTATTAATAGGGTTGCTATTGTTAATTTTCTTACTCTATTGCTGTTTCTTTGTAAATTGTTCTTATTTCAACCCATGATCTTTACCTTTTGAGTCTCTATGCCTCCATCCCACCACAGGGGTGAAGGAGTGAGTGAACAGCGGGTGGTCTGGGGGGGTTCAGTGGGAACACTAAATTGGGGAATGCCACTCCTAAACAGTGCACCATCAGCAACACTTCACCAACCAAGACATCCATATGATACTTCATGAACTGGAGAGCCAGGGAGTGGTCAGTAAAACTTGGTCACATGTTAGTAGTCCTATATGGCCGAGAGTGGAGACTGACAATAAACTATCGTGGCCTGAACGGAGTCATGCCAGCTCTGAGTGCCCCTGTTCCAGACATGCTGGAACTTCAGTATGAAGAGGAGTCAAAGGCAGCATCGTGGTATTCCACCATTGACATTGCCAATGCATTTTTCTCCATTCCTTTGGCAGCAGAATGCAGGCTACAGTTTGCTTTCACCTGGTGGGTCATCCAGTACGCCTGGAACTGACTGCCTGGGGGGTGGAAATGCAGCCCCACTATTTGCCATGAACTTCTTAGTTCATTGCTGTTTCTTAGTAAACTGTTCTTATCTCAACCCATGATCCTTACTTCTTGTGCCTTCATCCCTCCATCCTGCCACAGGGGGAGGGTGGTGAGTGAGCGTGTGCTGCATGGTCTGAGGGGTTTCAGTGGAAGCACTAAATTCGGGAATATGACTCCAAAACCATGACAGTGAAGTATATATGAACAGTCATTTGTAAGAGCTGTTTCTTTCCAAGATGATTTCTTTAAAATCATCTTGTCTTACCCATGAAAAAGGTAATGATAGCTGCTTTGTAATAATTTTTGCTTTGATTTTCACAAGAAAGTGTTAACTCAGGGCTTATTTGCTTTCTGATGTGCAGATGTTCGATTTACTTGAAGCGAATTCTTACAGAACTGTTCAGGGAAATATAGCTCATAAAAGTTTGTCTGAAAATCAGTGGGTTACTAATCAGCTTGTTCTTTCACCCTAAAAAATACCCCAAAACCAACAGTGGAAGTTTCTAAAGGTGGAGGAAGTGGTTCTTTCAACTCATCTTCTGAAAAAGTGTAGGGGTAGAACAAAAGGATCCAGCTGTACGGCCATGCCTGAAGTACAGCAACCATTGAATCATTAAGATGATCGTTATCTAAGCATAACCAAATCTTTTGAGGTTCCACTGTTTGATGTGGAAGCTACAGTTCTCTTGCCAAAGGCAAGAGACATCCTATGGTGCATAGCTCTTCCAGCACCAGTCTACTCTTAAACTGGTTTAAAAGTATTATAAAAATACGACCTTTTGTTAACATCCTTTTTACTTGTGAAATTATTGTTCCTTTCAAAGTTTCCAACAGGTCTTACAAGTGCTAGTGTCGAAGCCCCGTAGGCCAATATTTTAAAGTTAAAGCCTTAGAATTGTAAAATAGCACTCTGCAATATATGAGAATGATTGAAGACTTTTCAGCTTTCTAGTAAAGAAAATTACCTAGAGATTTCCAAGTACTGGTAAGTAATGAAATTGAACTGTGGCAGTTAAGAAAAATATTTTTAGGCATTGTGTTATATAATAAAGTAGCTGCAGTTACTAGGATACATATAAAATCTCTAACTGCAACTACATGAGGTTGAATGGATTGGTTCACTCTCTAAGGTTTCCTTTTCCCATCTGCTTTTCTGCTCATGCCTGAGGAAAGACAACAAAAGACCCCTCTTTCCTGTGTGGTGTATGGAAATGTGGGTCTTCTAAGGGACTAAACAGCATGGTGCCCAGGTGGTCTGGCTTTCCTGTAGCATGAGAGGGTAAGAAGAAGAAAAGGACATGCCAGTCTTCTGGAAAATAGTAGGGCCAGTGGTATGGATTGAAGAGCTCCCTATGTGTAGGTGACATGGAACAGAGCCTCACAGGATAGTGAGAGGCACAGTTTGTGTCTATGCTCATTCATAAAATTACATGCCTGCATTCTCTTCTTATACAGGAGACAAATTTATTCCAAAGGGATCTCTTAGGAGGGACACAGTGCTCAACGTAGTTTTGAATCCTGTGCAAAAGCCATAGACATGTTCGTTTCTGAGGATTGCCTCAAAGCTGCCATAAGCTTGCTGTGGAGTGTTGAATGCTGTAGAAATGCACATGTAAGATTTATTCTTAGCCTACATCACAGTCTCTAGCATACTTTTGAGCACTGTAGAAAAGCTTAAGCTTAGACAATAATTTTGACTCCAGAGGAAGACTTGAACTGAGGCTGGAGTTACATGCACTATAACAGGAAGATGAAAGAGGGTACAGAGACCCCTCTCTGTGTGAGGCACTGAATGAGACAAGAATTATGTTAAAAAGTCTTGAAAGATGACATCCTGTATCCCAGCATAGTTGCACATCCCACTTCAGTTCCATAAGGTGCAGAGAGCCCGTCTGGCAGGTGACACAGAAGAGGTCTCCTCCAGGAGCTGCTGCTATTGTCACTAAGCTCATGCGCTTTATAATGTTATAATTCCCTAACCTAACTGAAAAACGTTGGATGGCTTGCTTTGCATGAAGGACTGCGGTGACTCAGATCATAGGATCATAAGGTAATTAAGGTTGGAAGCGATCTCTTGAAGTCATCTCATCTAATCTCCTGTTCAAAGCAGGATCAGGGGTCAAATCACACCTGGCTAATCAGGGCTTTATTCATCCTGGTTTTGCAGGATCAACACTCCACTATGTCCCAGAACTGTGACAGGAGAGAAAGCAGGGTCAGGACAGAGAAGAGTAAAAATGGGAAGAGAAAAAGCAGATGAGGTAGCAAACCT
Source organism: Acanthisitta chloris (assembly GCF_000695815.1). Lineage (NCBI taxonomy): Eukaryota > Metazoa > Chordata > Aves > Passeriformes > Acanthisittidae > Acanthisitta > Acanthisitta chloris. The sequence continues at coordinate 76,873 of NW_008690796.1, read as the reverse complement.
CTTTTTCTGGAACATACAGGGCAAATATAAATACATAGTTAAAGTACACATTTCCAATACTGGCAACTGTACAAGGAATCTCCAATGAATAGATAATACCAGGGTAGAATGGAAAGGGCAAAAATAATTACTTTAATTTAAGGTATGCTAAATCGATGAGCTCAAGATGAGTGATGGGTCTCAGTTATGCCGTCAGTGATATTAATGAAGTAACAGATGTATTTTAAGCCTAGGCATATGTATTTATGCAGGTATTTGTAAAGAATAATGCATGAATGATGGTTAATTTTAATATCTGACTTGTTTACATAAATCAGTGAAACTTGGATAAATTATCTGGAATGCACACAATAGGGAAGTTTATATGAGAGCAACCATGGAACTTGGGGAGTACACTGTAAAGCTCTGCCTCAGGTAGTTAGCACTTAATGCTTAGGTTGCAAGGATTTGGTTGAAATGAAAGAGAGAAAAAACATGCAGAAATGATAACATAAAAGTGTAAGGTGAAATGAAACATTCCAGAAAGTCTACATGATCTTTAGGAAGGCTGTAAGTCAGGAAATGTACAGTGAATGTTCTCAATGTCTTGGATGCCCTGAATCCCTATTCTGTTTCTATTATTTTATTTTCCTTCTAGAAGGAGTCTAGCCAAGCTATGTATACAGTTTAATTCCATAACTAATCTTGGTTGATGTTTTACAATTATACAGCTATCAATAACCGTCTTCAATGGGTATGGTATGAATTAGAGTAATAGGTCAATCTGCTGCTGGCTAAGCTATGTTCTGTAGGATGCAACTGGATGCCTAGAAGGAATTTCGAATCCTCAGAGGCTGTCTGTGACATTCAGCTTCTTGCAAAATCAGGCCACGTTTGACAAATTATGAGGGAAAAGAAGCTCAAAACACAATAACAGCAGCTTCATATGACTTTTGTGCTAGACTTTACAAATGATGGAAATAATGATGATGAAATGTGTTAACATGGCAATTTTTCAAAAAACCTTTTTAAGACTAGCCACAGAGCTCACATAGCAAAGGAAACATTATGATAGGAACCATTGCAACTAAAATACATTGGCAGAATTATTGTACAAAAAGATGTTGAGAGCTCAAAAGGATAGTTGGTGCCATGGTCTTTAATGCGTCTAACCATGGCCACTTCTATCATGTAGGTCTTAATTAAATGCATACCAGTTGCTACCTAACCTGTGAATCTGTAGTATCCAGATACTTCTTTTTTTTTTTTTCCCCCTCAGGTCTAAATTTTGCCCAGCTTTCATGAACCATTTTATGCACAATGACAGTAGTTCACCTAATATAAATTTTCAGGCTTTCCTTATTTTCTTTGCATCATTAATTTATGATTTATTATTGCTTTCTTGAGGAAGTTAAGGATGACAACCATCGCTTAGAAATTTCTATTGGTATTTATTATTATCAAAAGCCTAAGGAATATGTTGAAGATTAAATAATGAAGACAGATCATATCATCCAAGCAACAGCATCATTCTACCAGAGGCTCATGGAAACGAGTGTAATCAAGTCCCCATCCCTTGCCCACAGGCAGAATCTGCTATTCCTAGCTCATGCCATGCTTGACAGGAGACTGTTTGGCATATCTATAGAGATCCTAGAGTCAAGAAATGTCCTATCTTACCAGCCTTTATAGTTTGTTGAGATATTGTCTCATGGACCACAGGATGGTGAAGCTTGTAAGAAACTATGGCGATGAAGAAATATCTCTATGTCACTTATTCACTGTGTTGCCATATCAGCATGCTGCAATTGGGTCCCATATAAACCAGCAAAATGTAACCATGTGCTTCTTTAGTTTTAAAGATCTGAAAGAGCCACACCTCAGAGAGAAACATTTTAAAGTCCAAGCTGCAGCATTTTAAACTGGTCTATAGAATTATAATTTTGGCTTCTCAATTCAATGTGTCATCTCCAGCTTCTTTGGTATATGCTAAATTAATAACAGGGCTATCTTATACCTGTTCTTCCTCAAGAGAAGAAAAAGAAAGCATGGAATGGCTGCCAAAACTCACTGGCTACATAGGAAAATTATGTCATCAGCTCAAAATTGATGAAAAATTACTTCATCCCTTGTAGAAAGGGAAAGTAATATGTTCTGGAGTCACAGACCCTAACTGAGCCAACCAGCCAAGATTAATGCTATCTGCTGGGCTTCAGGATGTAGATTAATCCTATGTAGATCAGTTGTAATTGATCATTGTAATTTCACCAACTCACACTAAGAAAGTAAGTATATGCCATGTTTATAGTTGAAATAAGGAGTTTATGAACAATGTTCTGTCCTGTTTTGGAGAAAGAGAACAGGGAAAAAAACTAACCAAGAGTTATGCTGCCTCATAAAATATTTTGTAAGAGCTAAAGAACATCTGCTGAAGGCTCTGTGTAATTGTCAGGCCATACAGAAATAGTTCATCATGTCTGCTCACTAATTTCCCTCGTGTTCACAACTCTGAACTGCTGGTAAATCTTAACATTGCAAGACATTTCTACAAACGAACATTATTTGTATGCTCCTACATGAGTCACTGCAAATACTACTTAACAGTTGCAGTGTAAGTAATCATGTCTTACAAATCAAAGGCAAGATATGTCTTACTCTCAAAGGCCCATACAGGCTGCTGGCATATTATTTTTTCATCTACATTCAAATTCTCTCTTTGTCATGAGTAGCAGTGAGCAAGTTGTTTATTATTATTCCTATTAATTATTTATATTACAGTGAAGTACAGAAACCCAAACTAGGATCAGGGTCTCATTGTGACTGGTGAAATCATAGTGTAAGAGGCAGTTCAGAATGGCTCTGCATCAAGAATGTTCTAGGAGGTTCCAGGGAAGTCAGTACCATGTCTTCAGATCTTAGGAGAGAGGGAAAGACACAGTCCCCTCAGCACCCAGCTAGTTTTGTTCTCCATTCTTCTAGTCGTCCTATGTCCTTTCTTATACTTTTAGAAACTCTTGCCTCATAAAGAAAAAGACAATTTAATGTTCTGTAAAAAATAAATAAATAGTATTTAGGTATAGCTGTAGCATAAGGTCCACAGTCAAGTCTGCTTTGAGTAGCTGCTCAGCAGTCATTGTAAGAGTCCCACTCCACACCTTTTTAGTAATTTGTATGTCTATACAACTACATATAGCTTCCAAGATAAACATGCATATATAACATACAGAAAGCATTGGTATTTGCCGTGTTTTGCCCCAAATATTGTAATGCTTCTTTCCCTTACAAGTGCAGTGACAGGGAAAGATGCAACCACTGCTCCTTTAGCTCCATTTCTAACACAGATAATAAATGATGCTGGTCTGTATGTGAGTACTTGGTACTAAGCTGTGGATGTTGATATTCAGTAATAACTGGCTTGAAAAATTTGTTTTCTCAGATTCCTTTAAACTATACCAATTTATAACTGACAATTTATGTTTGAGTGGAAGGAAATGACCATCATCCTTATGATCTTGTGTTGCATGTCTTTACAGTACAATCTTTGTTGAAAGTGTGTCAGTCTCAAAATTTTCAAAGCATTTAATGTTTTTCAGTTGGCTTGTTCATGGCTTAAAATTACTTCAGTTTACATATACCAAAATATCTCTTAGGTGTCAAAAGTGTTAACTAATGGTCTAGTCATTTGCAGTATTTAATTGATCTTTAATGAATTGTTGCTTCTGATCCAGGCCTCGGTAATGATGCTTGCTTCAGAAGGGTTAAATGTAGACATTTCTCATCGTTTTTTATATAAAAGATAATCTGACTTAGAAAAGACACATGGCTGACAAAAGACAGACTACTTTTAAAATATCTGCTAAAAACATCCACCTTACATAATGGTATTTAGTTTGAAATAAAGGCAAACAAATCAAATTGTTTTCTGCTCTTTTTGTTGGGGTTTGGGGTATTTCTTGGAGGGCTCTTTTTGGTGATTTAGTTACCAAAACCTGACCTTATGCTGGGAAAAGAGGCCGTGAAAAAAGTCTACACTGATAGTTAGTTCTCTATCTATAGGAAGCATATGTTAAGCATTAGAAGATCCCAAATGCAACTGTGATGCCTAGGTTGTGTCTGTTCTGAACTGGCAACAGCACATATCAGATGGAAAGGACAATAAAACCTGTCATGTTTGTAAAGTACTTGGATCTCTCTCCCTCTCTTCCTATATTTTTGTTTATAAATCGTGGGAGGTATAAAAACTTATTTCTGCTTTGTACGATGACTATTTTCACTGATTTTTCTAGATTCTTATATAGCTGCCTCTGGTAAGGAGGTACCAGATGAGGAAAAAAAGGTTTCTCATTGCCTCTCCTGTCCTGGAAAATAAAGCACTAAACCAACTTGCTTGTGATTTGTCATCTTGTTTACAAGTTAGCTAAGCTTTGCTTTTAAAAGGAGAAGAGTTCGATCCTTTTATGATTTTATAAATTATGTTTGAAGGCAGTTTTTGCTTCTGTCACTTGGTGCAGCTGTGCAGGGAATATGTTGGAGAATTTGATATACTATTGATATTATTTTATGAAAGCAATGTCAGGTTTTATTTGTGCAGATGATAGCTAAGAGACCCAAGTGACTGTCAGTTATTACTGGGAACATCAAAGAAAATAAGCAGATGGGAATGAAATACATCAAAATATGGGACAAAAAAGTTACGCCAATTTGTCATACCCTATGTCAAGACATAAGGCATTTAATGGCATTGCAGCTTTCCAGACAAGGTGTATTCTTTTAAATTTATTGGTTTTGTTTAACCAAGGGAAGAAAAAACCCCAAGAACAACAAAAAAGACCTACTTCATACTGGGATACCCATCAGCTCTGCAATAATTTGCCCTAAAACTCTATGAGAAAACAGCTGTTCCACAGCAGCTTATGATAACTTTATATATGAAATGCACAAAATTAGTACCTGAAACATCAACATGGTTATTATATGATGGCATATGAACTAGTAAGTTCCTTGTTTTGGGGTGGTGACTGAATCAAGCCCATTTTATAGCTTACTCTTCCAGAAGTATCTTCAATTTTTCAAACATTTTCATATTGTCAAGCTTTCTTATCTATGTACAAATCCTATAGACTGCTGCATTAAAGTTTTGCCATGGAAGGTACAAAATATATTTTGCCCAGGCCTGTGACAGTGGAGGTACTAGTGAAAGAATTTGAGGGACTTGTTTCTGTTGTTTGAACAAGAAACCAGAAATACATAACAAAATTTATCACCACAGGAAAGCAGCTGGAGTCAATTTTCAAGGTAAGCATCCAGTCTTATTCATCCTTCTTTATAATCTTCTTCAAATAGTGATGATGCAGGGCTGTTTAGCAGATCAAGTGAAAAGAAAGGAAGGCAAAAATTATGATGTTTTAGATACTGTAATGAAATTTAATTTGGTCCTTTTCAGTGAGAAAACTGACTGGAATAATGAAACAAAATAGTTTATATTGAAACAAAAATATGGTTTTATGTGAAACAAATGGCATTCACAAAATGCTGTTATATGTATTCAAATTTAATGAAAAAATGGTCCTACTAAGAAAACGTGTTCTATGGGTTACCTTAAGCGTAGCATTCAAATCTCATAATTGAGTATTAAAAAAAGGTATGACTTGCATATGCAAACTCGTGTACTTATTTAGTTTTCATCTTACACTTTTTTCTTTGAAACCAGAAGTACCTGAAATATTTATTTGAAATATGAAAACTTTCATCCCCTAATATGACAGGAGAAGCTGACATTTCAGAAAAAAGCATTATGTGTTGCTGAACTGAACTTAGTTTATAGTAACAAGTACTTTTGATAGTAACACTCTAAGGTCAAAGACTAAAGATTGTGCTAAATAATTAATATTCAGAACCGAGCAATGGACCAGATTGATGAAAAAAGGATGAATACAGATTTTTTTAATATTTTGATGGTTGTAATAATGTTTATATTTGTATGCAAGGAGGTGTACTGAGAATCAATGTATTTTCACATTAGATATTGTAGTGTGTCAGAGTATTGTAAATATTCTTTATTTGGGCTTAATTTATACAAAGTAGAGACTTGCTGAGCATCAGCAAAATCAAAATTGTACAACCACCTAGCTGTAAATTTAAGATGACATGTTTATAGCTCATGACTTATTTTATGGAATTAACAAGGAACTGTTTTGTTCTTTTTAACTGGTCACATGAGGCAAAGCCAGCTGTGATGTGAGATATCACAGATTTATCAAAGCTTTATATATATCAAAGTTTTATATATGCTTACATGAAATGTGAGTGTATGTTGTGTATCATCTGCAGTTTATTTTGTCATCACATCAACCAGTTGCACACTGGCATTTACTGGTGACATAATTACAGTGTTATAATAATGATGACATTGTTATTTGTTATTGCATTTTATATGCTATTATATATTATATGAAACAATAGTATTATTAATATAATATTGTAATATGCTATTGCATTATTATATTTTATTATTATAAAATTACTATTTTCTTTTAAAATAAATCACGCTACAATATAATACATATAAAATGCATAATGATAAATCAGGCTATAGTTTAAAAGTTTCATCTTGATGTTAATAATGAGAAGCTCACCATGAGCTGGCAGTGTGCACTAGCAGCCCCGAAAGCCAGTTGAATCCTGGGCTGCATCAAAAGGAGTGTGGCCATCAGGTCAAAAGAGGTGATTCTTCCTCTCTACTCTGCTCTTGTGAGACCCCAACTGGAACACTGCACACAGTTTTGGTGCCTTAAACATAAGTAGGACACAGAACTGTCGGAGCATGTCCAGAGGAGGCCATGAAGTTGATAAGGGGACCAGAGCATCTCCCCTATGAAGACAGGCTGAGGAAATTGGGGCTGTTCAGCCTGGAGAAGAGAAGACTGCATGGAGACCTCATAGTAACTTTTCTGTATCTGAAGGGGCCACAAGGGAGCTGGAGAGGAACTCTTTGTTAGGAACTGTAATGATAGGGCAAGGGGTAATGGGTTCAAAATAAAGGAGGAAAAGTCTAGGTTGGATATTAGAAAAAAGTTTTTTCCTGTGAGGGTAGTGAGACATTGGAACAGGTTGCCCAGGGACATGGTGGCTGCCCCGACCCTGGCAATGTTCAAAGCCAGTTTGGAGAAGGCCTTGAGCAACCTGATTTAGTGGGGAGGTGTCCCTGCCCATGTCAGAGGGGGTTGGGATTAGATGATCTGTAAGGTCCATTCCAGCCCCTAAATTCTATGATTCTATGAATTTGTGAAATTTCTCATTATATTCTAGCTAAGAAAATGTGGTGTATTTTAAAATCACAGACCAGTTTTTGCTCAGCTGTTTTGTATTTCAGTCTCAAGATGTTGACCAAAGTTAGAAGAAGAGCTATTTTAAGAAAAAATGTTGACCTGACCAGAACAAATGTCTCATATTTTAAATACTGACAATTTGCATTTAGCAAAAACTTAATTCAGCAAAATGAAAAAGGAATACTTCAGGACTGCTGTTTCAGAGTCATTCCAGCTAGGAACAATGATGCATGGGAGCAGTCCCTTCATATCCCTTGTCATCTAAAGGGTGCTTCCTTATAGCAATCAAAAGCCCCAAGTGATATACCTCTGCCTTGTGTAAAACCTCAGACCTTGCAGGGAAATCCTCTGTCCAGTAACAGCTGCTGTATTAATGTGAAGGAGATGAAGCCTGGGAGAGGGAAATGGCAAGAGTTAAGTCAAGCTGGTGAATACTCACAGATACATAATTTATCAGAGAGAAGATGAACTGTATTTTCTGCTGAGCACTCATTTTCAATGTTTGTGTCTTCTTCAGTCACTTGTATACAGTTAATCACTTTGATTATGTTTCCAAAGGCCACTCTTTTAGGTTTTCTGGTACAAGCTGAGACTTGATACAGCAGTGATACTCAAGAAAGCTGATAATATATCAAGGAAAAAAGATTGCCAGAAATAAGATTGTATGTAGAAGATGCTTCTAGATTCAGGAAAGATCAAAACTATCCATGCTGGTTAGTAACAATCAAAGGCAGAGAAGCATCACAGGAATAAAGCATTTCTTCCAAATCAAGTATTTCGGCCACAGCTCTGAACAGCACTAATTCTTGATATTGGGAATATGCAACCATGAGAAGAAAGTGATCTGCTGTTCCACTACCTAAACTGGTTGAAACCTAGGATGCTCAGTGTAGTTACGGCTACTGTTTCCAAAAGGTTATGGAAGGGATCATTAGGTTAATGGTAATTGCTATGGGAGGGCCAACCTATCTAGTGTCTCGTGTCTCTCAATCTTCCTATGCCCTCAAATGTGGTCAAAGTGGCAAGACTCTGATCAACGCTTTTCCTTCTCACCTCTACCCCTTCATTTAGTCAGCATGGCTTATGCCTATGGCTGTAAGGTCCTTGAGCAGCAAAATGTCACTGTCTGCTGAGAAGCCCAGAGCTGGCTCTGCCAGCAACTAAATCAGGAAGGTGCTGGTTATCAGCATTTAGAGCAGATGTTCAATCTCTGATCTTCAGGGGGTCTGACATAGTACTCTTCTAGCAACCATCAGATAAATGCCAGAATTTCCAAGAATCAAGTTCTCTGATGAAAACAGCTTACAAAATTGACTAGAAATGCAATCCCTTTCACATGGATGAATGTTAAATAAGAGAGGAAAAAAGTAAGTACAAGAAAACAAAGAAATGGAAAATCTATAAGCTATAGGGCACATATTCATAAAATCAAAAATTGTTAATGTCAGAATGTGTTAGGGGAGCACTTTGCACTTCTTGACTTTTGTTCTGACATTTTACACTAGGATGAACACAAAACATTCAGGGTTTTTTTTCTTAACTGATATTGAAAGTGTTTTCAGAAACAAGCAAAACACACAGTATTTCTGCAGTTGGTGTGCAAATAACCTTTTTGGAACAGGAATAGTCATGGCACTTTTCTGAATTATAAAACCATCTTCAGACTGGATGAAAAATGAGGAGCTCTAAAAGAACAAAGTTTGACAGCCTCAGGCTGTGTTCACAGAACTTTTCAAATACACAGCAGAATGACAAATTTGCAAAACAGCAAAAAATACCAAACTATGCCTCAAAACAATGAACAACATTTTGTCCTGTACTTTGCCAAATATCACCTCTAACACTGACTGAAGAATTACTTCTTGAATAATGCATTTGGAGAACAAATTCCACTGCTCGTCAGAGGCACTAGTTAGCATTTCTTTCATTATTCAACTAGCTACTAAAATATTATTTGTCAAATGTTGCAGCAACAATCTAGTGTGCTTTTCAAGTAGCAATCAATCACTTCTAATTACTACATAAGCCCAATATGGGACTTCTCCAAAATCAGATCACACTCTCTGTTGATTATTTCACATCTCTGTAGATTTGTGTGTATCAAGCATGTGGTACTCAGAACCAAAAAGAATTAGAAGTCAGAGTGCTAATAAATTTGTCAGCCCTGTGGCAAATTTGTAGAAAAAAGTAGTATCATCTGTCCTTAAAGAGAACTAGGAGAAGTAATTTTGATTTTTGGCTGGAGTGCTTTAGATTGAGTATGTGGAGGAGGAAGGCAGAGATTCATTATGAAGGCATAAGAGGCTGTCTCAGCATGCTGTGTATATTTCTTCCCACACTTTTGAAAGAAAGGAAACACACCTATCTGTGTGTTTGGGCAGAGAAATTAGAGTAAACATGATTTAGAGAAGTATTTACAAGAGACTGTGATGTGAAGAGAAATTCAGAAAAGATCACTGAAAAGGAAGAAATAGAGAACAAATCCAGAGGCTTCAGCTGCTGTTTCACTAAAGAGCTAACAGGAGCCTCACAGCAAAAGCAGAAGGTTGTCTTGATAGCTCATGAGTTTTTCTTCTTTTCAGTCATCACAGAGTATCATTTGTGATAGTGACATTCTTTACAGGAACAGGCAGCAAGGGCTTGCACACTCTTTTTGTTAATTCACATGTACTGCAATGATTTTTCCAAGAGATGTTCTTCTTTTGCGTTGTAATTCATTCTGAGAGGTTGTTAGGAACTAGTTTGTTTGAGCTAGAGCTACTGCAGAAAGAGCTGTGAAGGAGTATAGGAAGATTGTTTCCTCGGTGCATTTGGAAGTGTCAGAAAATGTCAGACAAATAGATGAGTAGTTCCAAAAATCAGAAGTTACACAGGAAATCAGGTTTTATTGCACAATATCCTATGGAGTCACCCACTAGGTTTGTTTTGTGAGGGCTTGCCTGGGCGTGCAATGTTATAATTTTTTGTTGTTATGGAGATGCATATCTGCTCTCCAGAATTGCTTCTGCTGTTTCCAGTCCTGGAGTGGCTCAGGGACACCACCCTGTTAGCTTCCATATGGTGTCCCTGATCCTGCGCTGGGCATGGCAAGAGGATGCTGCTCCTGTGGCACCTGGTGTACAAGTTTAATTCCTTGTCTTAATGCAGGGTGGTGTGTCTTTATTTCAGACTTCAAAAATGATATATTACATGTCTGTGCTCCTAGTCAGTCAGGACTAGGCTTCTTTGTGAAGAGCTTCAGTCCACTGTTTTCCAAATGCCATAGTTTCCTTTCTTTTATCTTTTATTTTGCCAATATCTAGCTGCAGCACTTTAAATGCCCAACAGCCTGGGCAGAGGAGTTGAGCTCCACTGACATGCAGCTCTTGAAAGCTCTTGGGAATACTTGAATGACTTCCTCCTCCCACCCCCCACCCCCTCCCAGTTTTGGCTCACACAGAGCCATCTAGGTCTGAACAACTTCACACATGGTGTTCATGATTTGCTGCCTGGTAAGACCCAGAGAGAGAGGAATGGCATAAGCAGTGCCTGCTGTCTGTCTCCTCTTTTGAAAGTCTGCTGGCAGAGAAGAATAAACTGTCTGCCACCATGTTTGGGGGCTGAAATCTTCCCTGGCCTTATGTTGGCTTCTCAAGGGAAGAGGTTGCATGTTTTCTATGGTCTTTTGTCCCAAAATGTGCTTTCCATTAGGATCTGGCAGGATGTGGCACTTTAATTTTTCAGTACATTAATTTTCCTAGTGGTTCACTAGAAGTGAAACATAAATAATACAGAGGGTTTATGAGGACAGATGTATTAAAGTGTTTAGATACAACAGTGGTGAGCAACAAAGACACAAATACAGTAAATAATGTATTAGATTTGTGCCAGATTAATTTCCTTATTCTTCTCCAAAGTGGTTATCATACAGACCTATACAGGAAACCTCAAGGACACTTGAATCTATGGAGCAGAATTTTGAAGCAGCACAGGTCAAAGTGTTCACAGAGGACCCTGCAAATGTTTATGCAGAAGGTGTAACTTACTTCACTGGCCAATTTCTGCTAGCCTAATGTGGGATACATGGTATTTGTCCCTGCAAGTGGTCTTACTGCAGCAGATGACTGTGAGGAATATCATGCCATTTGCACAGCAGTTTAAAAAGGAATGAAAATGGCTTGTAAAGGCAATTTTGAAGATAGACAAGAGCTGGATAAGTATTCAGAAATTTTGACATCCTAGCACACATTTGCTTCTTTACTCCTCCTAACCATGCAAACACAAGGCAGCATGGCAGAGCTGCTGGTATCTCTATTCCTTAACCGAGGTTCATGGCTTAAGGTTATTCCCACCATGCTACACAATTATGAACTGTACTACCACTACAGAGCTACTTGATCTTTTTTTCTGTGTTACTTGGGGACTAAGTTGTTAGCTATTAAAGACTTACTGACACACATTAAAGACATAAGAAGGATCTCAGCTGGAACATATTTAAAGCCAGGAAGATTATCCATGTTTGTGCAACTTGAGATAAACTACCTTCAGTGGTTTTAAAAGAGATCAAAGCTCCTAGGTATTTCTGCTTCTAGAAACACACTTGCTTATAGTCAGAAATGTGCCTGATATATGAGATGCCTAAAGACTGCTTTTTAAATCTCTCTTAGAAACACTGAGAGAACTAGACCAAATCATCAGCAATTTTCTGGAGAATCATCACGTATCTAACAGCTGGACAGCAGCAAGATGCAGTTGCCAGTTAGACCCTACCCTAGAGGTGAATGTTTTTTCTTATAGGACAAGTTAACCCATTAGCTCCCAATGAAAAAATACAGAATTTGACTCCAGATTCTTGTTTCCTTGTAGCAACGATTAACCAAGAATCCCCCCACATTTCGAAGCAGTGTTAGCCCAACACTTCACGTAGCCTAGTCTACAGCTTCTAGTTAAGGGCTTTTGGCTTCTCTTCCACTGAAGTTGTCAATGGTCTCTCATGGCCTTGATAGTTCTCACTGTAAAAACTAGTCATATTACATTTGCTAAATAACCTGTGTGCAATTATACATCTGCATTTAAAAATATGATAGATGCTACGCATGCTAAACCTCAGCTTTCTATTGGATTTATTATCGGCAGATGTATGGAACAGAAAAAGCACATGGGATGTGATACAACTCGCTTTAAGTTGATGGAAAGATCCCTATTGATGTATGGAACAGAAAAAGCACATGGGATATGATACAACTCGCTTTTAGCTGATGGAAAGATCCCTATTGTTTTCCATGAGCTGCAGGTGAGTTTAACAGTGCATCAGAATGTCAGGGCTTGTTTGTACACTGTAATCAGCTACTGAGCAGAATTATCTTGCATGGACAGTTTTCATGCCTACCCTGCCCCTTGCCCCCTTCACAAATTATTTCCATTTGTTTTGGTACATTTTCAAGAAAAAATTCTCTGTGCATCACCCTAATGTCCACTATATGACTACCAAAAATGTGTGTATTATCTTGGCAAGTTGCATTTGGACTTGAAGACAAGTATTTCTTTCTCATTTGGTTGGCTTGGGGTTTGTTTGGGGTTTTTTACATCTGCTTTGCTGGATAAATTTTCAGGTATAGGTTACCCACATAGAAACACAATCCTGTAAATGGGGCTAATGCCAGAAAATTGCATATGTTCCAATCAAGGTAGTAGCAATACTGCCTGTGAGCTGGTTTAATGTATGAAAGCAGGGTGGGGTTTTCCCCAAGACTGACAAAGTATTCTTATGAGATAAATGCTTATTTTAATAGGTCCTTTCTTCGTTTTTCCTCTGGATGATTTTAGAGACACTTGTGCCTGGCTGCCAGATTTCCAGTGCTAAAATGATACATCAAATTTGAAGTGATAGGAGAAGAGCAGTTAAAATAAAGCAATTCACTACATTAATTTTTATTTCAATTATATGGAAATATAATCTAGCCTGGGAAATATGTGAAATTGCTTAGGGTCACAGAATAACCCACTTCATGTGCACGTTAGCAAGTTACAACAAGTTAAACATCCCTCCACTGTACAATCTTTGCATATATTTCACTCATAATTACTCTGTTTCTGGTTAAAGCAGCACTAGGCAAGCCATGAAATAGTTCCATCTAGAAAAAAATATTCTAATTTTTTCATCAGATTTTCTGTCACTTAGTCTTTGTTCATTGCTTACTTTGGTTCCCTCAATGTACCCAAAAGTCAGAATAATAGATTTTTTTGGTTCAGGAAAACTTTCCTGAGGGTAATACTTTTCCTTTGCTGTGTAAAATCTGTAAAATGCTTGCCCAGAACAATACAATCAATAAAAAAAGACACTGAAGTTGGGATGCATAATAATATTTTCAGTCTAGAAATAAAAAGAAGCAAAATAGCCCTGCATTTCTATGGCATGCACATTTGTGCCTGTGGCTGTCTGTAGTATTTGATGTTAACTGAAACTGTTTGGTTTCTTTCCTGAAACAGATTTTCCTGCATGCTCTTTGGAGTTTTGTATCTTCTCATATTTCATCCCTGGGATCCAGCAGAGTGACTGAACCCCTGCCCATCAGCTTTATTGCAGAAGAAGAATGAATGTGTGGATTGCTAGGATGTATCACTACATTACCTTTAGTTGCCTCAGATATTTTTACAATGAGTCCTTCTTTATGATGTATAAAAGCTTGCAACAGAACTTTAGAGCCACAAATGAACTATGAATAAGCTTGGAAGTGAAAGATTTTGTGAATGTGTCAAGAAAGTTGTAAATGAAAATGGGAAGAAAGTGGCAAGATGGATCCTTTCAGTAGACTTTGACTGTCCAAAAGTGGCTACCTTAAGGGGAAAAGCTGTAAAGTAAAATTACTCCTTAAAATATCATCTCATTCTTTCATGCAAGCACACACACCCTCGTCTGCTCTAAATAGATCAAAAGCTATATCCCTCAATATGGGAAAACAGAAACAAAAAATGTTAATGTGAACACGCTAAATGGATTGTGACCTGATGGAACAGTTATGAGCAACGAACCTTCAGTGTGCAAGGATGCACAATTATAGACCAGATACCAACAGGACACGCTGGACTTTATTATTGAAACCATGACAGAAGCATTTAAGGGATACAAAGGACAGTTATCCTTCACATGTCTGTCACTGAAGTGTTTAGAAAGATCTCAGCAGTACAGGAGAGACAAATGGGATGTTGCTGCCTAAATATATGCTTTCATATGAGGTTATTTAAAGAAACACAACAACCCAGTGGCAGAGCTCAGAGAGTCACAGGAACTGTTTAACAGCTGGAAGCACAGGAATCTATGCCAGCAAGCATGGCCTGCTTAGTCACTGATCTGCCATCAATTTTCATTGCTTTCTGCTGATCTCAAATTTCTGATAGGCTTGCTTTATATCTGAGCCTCCACCCTCACTTCTTGGTTTTGTGATACAGTCAGAGATATAATTGAGGAAGGATGGAAAACCAGCTTCTAGGTTTAGGGTGTCAGCCTTAATCTAGAAAGTTTTTATAACATGCAGCAATGCTATATGACAAAGCTGTAAGCATGATGCTTTCAACGTGCCAGGAGCCCTTGGTGGGGGAGATATGCAACAAACAGACCTATCAGAGGTGGAGGTAACAAGTCAGACATCAGAAGTGTCCATGTTCAAAATTTGTAGATGGACTTCTCTTTTTCAAAGCACTGTCACTAGAAACAAACCAAAGGGCAGGTTGGGTGGGGCTTTGTGCAACCTGGTCTAGAAAAATGTGTCCCTGCCCATGGCATAGGGATTGGAATGAAATGATCTTGAAGGTCTCTTTCAAACCAAACCAATCTGTGATTCTAAATCTGGATTCTTTATCCAGCATTTGAGATTCTGGGCTTATTTTTTTGCGGCTCAGGTCTAACAGGCCATGTGGTAAGTTAGTAAGTCATAGACCCTAGCTATACATTGAGGTGAACAATAAAACCTAGGAAAGAGAGACTTCAAACTGTATGACTGAAAACATTCTGTCCACAATATCTAAAACATATAGAAGCTTAAGAAAGATAATCCTAAAATGATCAGATAAGAGATGCACTTCTGGCAACCTCAAATCAAAATGGGTGGCATTAGCAAAGAGCAGGGAGGGAAAAAACCAAACTTCAAGTACAGCTTGAGAAACTGTCTTCTAGACATGTCATGCCATCTTTAGAAGGTGCCTAAGGGGATTACCTTTTTACTATATTTAGGGAAAATTTATCTCACTTGTCATAGAGATAGAGACACATTAGAGCAGGCTGAATTCAAAATGACAGTTTATTTTGTGAGCATTTTGAAAGCCAAATATTAAACATGATATCCAGAAGCTAGGCGTCACACATGAGCCTGACTTCCATCCCTGGTAGTAAGATCCAGTTTATCTCCAAGAGCTGAGATCGTGGATAAGCATGGTGTCAGGAAAGAGTCTGCAAGGCTTCTGTACAGAGAAATGCTGTCTGGCTAACCCATAGGAGTCCCAAGAGGATGCTTCTCTTCCCTTCTCCTCCTCTCCTCTGCAATTTAGAGGCCCTCGCACACAGTGTCCTGACAGATATCAATGAGCATGGAGACAAAAGGGGATCTGGTGGAGTTAATATATAGTTGTCTTCTCTAAGAGCCTTTGAAGCCCTGTTTTTTATTAAGGTTTATTAAAGAAAAAAAATTGCCATGAGACTTGAAGAAAAATTGTTTTATTGACTGAAGTTTATTAACAGGTAGGAAGCAAAAGGTAGGTCTTAAAGATCATCTTTCATGGTGGTGAAGGATCAGCAATGGGGTTCCCTAAGGATCAGTGCTGGAGGTGGATTTATTGAATAACATCATCAGTGACCTGGAAAATAAACCAACAATGAAATCTCAAAATCTGAGAGGATGCAGAGATCTCTAAAGCAATCAAATTCCTTAAAAAGGGCCACAGAAAATCACTCTTCAGTAAAGCTTGATTCCACCACTAAAGAAGTGTCAGATGAGCTTTGGTGTGGCCAAATATAAGGCAAAGGGAAAATAAACTGCTTACCTGTGGGTGAACTCAGTACTGGTGGTTACAGCTCAGGATCTTGCTGCTGCCTCAGCATATTGTGCAAAAATAAGCCAGAAAAATTGTGGACATCTTTAGGACACCAGAAAGAAAAAAATATGGACAATCATTTTGCCACTGTATAAAACCTCACTGCACCCTCTCTTGACTTCTGCAGCTGAAGGACGCAGGATAGTAAGAGAAGCTGCAGAAAGGACAACTAAATGGTCAAGAAAATGAAGGAACTGCCTTATAAAGAGAGATGAAAGATGGTGGGATATCACATGTCAATTTAGAGAAAATAAACCCTAATCATAAAGTCCTGATTTGGTGTATCTTGTCAGGAGTGAAAAACATAAAATACATGCCTTAGGAATGTTAGATACAAAAGGACAGGAATTTTTAATGACATCAGAACTTTTATTATCACCTTCGTAAGTGGCATTAGGTTTTTTTCTGTAATTTTGCCTGAAAGTTTAATAAAGCTGTCCAAAGAAGAAAGTGTCTGTCCTATATTTCTCTCTAATTACAAAAATAATATACCAAATTAAAGTCTGAGAGATAGAGAGTGCTCATATTTTATACCCAGGCACCTCATTTTGCTAGCAGAGGAATAACCAGGTAATTTTATAAAAGAAATTAGGAAATACCTGTCTCTGTACCTTTTAAAGTGCATTTTATTCTGGCTTTGCAGGGTTAGCCAACAAAATGTATGAGTAAGCATGGAGCTTGCCATAGCTAATATTTCAAGGTAGATTCCTAAATGCAATAATCAAACAGATGCTACAGCAGCATAAACAGACAGAAGTAATTGTAGGAAACAAAAATGATTGCTCTGCCCTGTGTCCAGGCATAGAAAAATTGTCACTTGTCAGAATGACAGCTGGCAACTTCGCTTGTTTCTGTTTTTATTCCAGCCAAACTGCTGTCCATTTTGGGGTTTGCATTTTTTTAGGAATTGCAGCCAAGGGACCCAATATTGGCCCAATTTTCTAGAGTTATAAGACAGTGGATCCCTTGCCATCAACAGAAAAAGAAAATAAGCATGAATACTTGAACCTGTGGCTCTTGCAGGAACTATTAGGAGCTGCAGTTGCTAAATGTCAGGGACAAGTTCTTGGTAAGAATATGGAAAATTATTTTGAAATACAGAGTGGAAACTCTTTTCCTGAACTACCTGATATCGCCAGTAGTTAATGCTTCTCGGCATCAAAGAAGTAAAATTCAGTTTTATACTTGTATGAGAAAGGCAGGCACATGGTACTGCAAAGATTTAGGATTGTTGCAACATACATACTTGTTCATGATTATTAATATCATCACATGTTAATTGCAGGGCATTTAAAGAAACTTTTGAAACAAAGGTGGAGTTATCCTAAAAAAATACAAAAAGAAGCATGAAAAGTAGTAGTGGTGGGGGAAAGACCCTGGAGTGGCAGCAGACCCTTGATGGAGGAGCCTCCCCAAGAATGGCATGTTCAGACAGGAACTAGCACATGGGACCCTCCACCTCGAGCTGTCTGTGGTCATGGGGACTTTACCACCAGCTAGAGTGTGTGGAGCTGCAGGGTCACATGCAGGGCTGGAAAGCCCACATCAGCCATTGGAGAGAGGGGGAAAATGGGGCAACCTGTCCCCCAAAGAGAGGATGGGAATTGTCACACACAGCTGCAGTGGGTGCAGGTGTGGGTGGGTGGGGTGTGTGCCCATGGCAGTGTGAGCATGTGTGTGTGTATGGGATTAGAGCTTTTTGTGATTGGTTCTAGAAAGGTGTTTCAAAAGTTGTAGGCTTACATTAGCATTTCATAAATGGAAGTTCACTGATTGCCTGTTAATTATCATAGAATCATAGATTGGTTTGGGTTGGAAGGAACCTTTGAAGCTCATCTAGTCCAATGAGCAGGGGCATCTTCCACTAGATCAGGTTAGTCAGAACCCTGTCCAACCTGAAGTTTCCAGGGATGGGGCATCTACCACCTCTCTGAGCAATGTGTAAAAAAATAAAATGCTTTAATTGCAGTTAATAAACAATAAAACACCTCAATCCTGATTTGGTGAAATGTGCAGATTTTTCCCTGTGACAAAATTTTGCTTGACAACATATGCAATCTATAGAACTGATTAGGACCAATGAAGGTTCAAGTCATGAACTTAAGTAGTTGCTGGCTTCTGGGTCAGTAATCTGTGAAAACAAAAAGATGTGCATAACTGTATTACTGATGCTTTTGGTATGTTAGCAGAATGGCACAGGGTAGAAGGGCAAGGCAGGAGGGAACAAGGGGTCAGCACTGACATGGGACAAATTAAAGTAACTGAAAATCATAATCTCAGTCCCTGGGACAAGGACCAGATAAGACTTGTGTGGTATGATGGGGGGAAATTGCATTTGGAATTAGCTAAATCAAAGGACAGGATGAAAAAGCTCACTATTCATGCTCAGTGTAGCTATTGGTGTGACAATTACTGACTGCGCTCACAGAGGAGAATGAGGCAATTATAAAAGGGGAGGGTGAAATTTGGCAGCAAAAGGGACATGTAGCTGGCTGTAAAGAAAAGAGGACATGTTTACAGGCTGCTGCTGAGTGCACTGAGGCTGAAAAAGCCTGGCAGACTGAGATGAGAGACCAGTGCAGGGAAAAAACCAGTCACATGGGAACAAGTCTGGGAAGCTTGAGTGACAGTTCCTGTTGAGGACTAGGATCTAGAAATGTGGGGTAGATATATTTGGAAATCAAGCAATGATGATGGTGACAAATGCAGTATAATTACACAAAGGTACCCTGTGAACTGCAAGGTCAGTATCTGAAGGGCTTCATATAGCCCCCACACTAAGAGATATAGTGACTCTTGCAAGAACAGAAGAGGAAGACTTGGGGTTTTTTTTCATCTTTACCAGTATAAAGGAGAAGCCAAGAGCATCACCTTCAGCTTCCCCTGGGGAATACATATGGCTGAGCAGTCCTACACCACAACAGAATGGAACAATGAGACCATCTTTGGATGACCAAGTCTGAAGCCAAACAAGCCAGCACTATCACTACAGTCTCCAGTTGCAAAGCTGAGGTTGTTAAAATGAGATTACTTTCCACAAAATACAGGTTTGGTGTGGGAATCATGCCAGGGAGGTAACATTTCCCCAAGTGTGAGAGCTAGCAACACCGTAGTGTTAGACACCAAGAATAAATGAAGAATAATTTAGAAAGATATTGACAAAATTCAAGAGAAATTCTAGGGAAAAAAAATTTAATAATAGTGGATTTAGTTAGGTTTAGGAACTAGGTTAGTTGGGCCAGTGCAACAAAACCTTGGTCTAATTTGTCTAATTTTGTCTAATATTGTGATTGTCTAATAAGTGATTAATAAGAGCTACTTAAAAAATAAAAAAACAATCTGGCTATCACCACTGTGAGGAAGAGAAAAAGGTGAATTATGTATGAGTCTTCAAATGAAACTTCAAATGAAGTTTAACACCACCACAGGAAAAAAAAATGATTTGTACTATGATGTCAGGTCGCAAAAATAGATCATTATGAGGAATAATGAAGGGCTAGCAGATTTCATGAAGGGCATGGGAGCTCTCAAGTATCCCCAGTGTTTCAGAAGACCTCAATGGAAAAGCCCAGATAGGAAATCTTCAGGTCCAGCTCCAAAACTGTGTATACATTTGTACATACAAAAGGCAGAAAGTGGGGTTGTCATGCTAGAAGGTGTGAAAGCTGTAAAATTAGAATTTGGATCAGAAAAAAAAGTGTTTGATGCCATTGCTACAGCAGTTTTTGATTTGGAAGGAGCAGTACATGATTCCTTAAAGAACATATCATACTATATAATACATGAACAGCTCAGTATGGAAATGCAGGTATTTATGTCTCAAGTAGTGACAGGGCAGGGGCAGGATGTACTGGACTGGCTGCCAAGGAAAGGGAAGTCATATGCCTGAAGTTATGAAACAAGCAGGTGTCAGCTGCATGATGGGTCTGGAAAATAAGATGTGCAGGAAAAAGGCAGTTAAGTCTCCAGCAAAGATGGTTTAAACCACTCTTACCAAACACAATGAAATTATTTGGCCCTCGGTGTCCTTAAGGCCATGACTGTGTGTTTGTCGATTATATAGGCTGATAGTATTAGTTTAAGAAATTGTGAGGCATATGGGAATAGAGAGTGGCAGTGTACATGCACAAGGTTAAAATCCATTTGGTTAAACTGTGCAAACAGGCAAATGGGAATTTTTCCCACTGATATTCACTCCATCCAGTTTTGATGGTTGCTGTGAGGCTTTTGCTGGAGAAGGCTTTTTTTTTAAAAAATACCATCCATGCATTGTGCCAGTCACTATTGTGACAAAACTGAGAAACAAAAAGAAAAAGAGAAAAAAGAAAACCCAAAGAGGAAGAAACACAGTCCTCTCATTATGCAGGTCTGGCATTAAGCATGCTAAATTTTCCTCTCTTCTGAGACCTCTGGTCCACTTTCAAACACAATCAAGAAAATTATATTACCTCTGAGTATGCAGCCCTGATCCAATGCCTGCCACACACTCAACCCAAGGAGCAAAGACATTCCCTTTGGAAATGACAAATGACACTTACAAGAGACCAGATGCAGAGAAAATGCCTGCATGGGTTTTCCTTGAGGTCACGAGACAATAATTTCTTTTCCCAGGAAGTACCCCAGCATTGTATCCATCAATTTCCACCATGATGATAGCAAGGGCACAGAGGAGTAGCAGTGAGTTTTGGCCTTGGGTTTTACTTTTCTTACTAGGCCTCAGACTAACCACTCTGATCTTGGGATGTTGCATATATAAAGAATGTAAAGTTTTTGCTATGTACATTCAAGCTTATCCTAGCTGTAATGAAATGAAAATGCATTCTTGAGTCATGTATTTTATTTACATTGTATTGCCATTTGTCTCCCATGAAAGTCCTGTCTTTCCAGGGGGACTGTCAGTCATGCATTTTCAGTGTGTGATGAAAAAGGATACTGGTATTTTCAAGGATTTCTCATTTAAAAAAACATCTAAAAACACCATGGAGTAAAAGGTAAAATTATAGTTAAATAATGAAAAAAAATTATTTAAAAAATTCCCCCTCTCAGAATATCAAGGTCAGCTGAAATAACCACTGTGAATTTAGGTTTAAAAGTAGATTTTCAGTTCAGAACCTTTGCCCACTAGTTCCTTAAAATAGTTTTCTTGTACAGAAGCCAAGGTTTGCCCTTGGTTTTGTTTTTTAAGTGCATAACATTATAGTTTGTCTTATCAACAATTTTCTATCTGCTACTGGCTGACTGTCAAAACTTTGGCTTATAGGCTAGGCAGGGAAAGCACTTGAGTTGTTAGTTTATCCACGGATGCAAACCTGATAGGTGTAGGTTCATCAGCACTGTACAGCTCCAATATACATTTCAAAAAGACACAACAGCACATTGTTCAATCTGTTGTGTTGCGTTGACCCTGGCTGGATGGCATCTGCCCACCCAAGCCACTCTGTCACTCCACTCCTCAGCTGGGCAGAGAAGAGATAATATAGCAAAAGGCTCATAGGTCAAGATAAGGTCAGGGAAAGATCACTCACCAGTTACCATCATGGGCAGAACAGACGTGACTAGGGGAAATTAAACTAATTTACTATCAAATCAGAGTAAAGAAATAAACCCAAATCTTAAAAGCACCTTCCCCCCACCCCTTCCCTTCTTCCTGGTCTCAAGTTCACTCCCAATTTTCTTTCCCTCCTCACCAGCAGCAGCACAGGGGGAGGAGAAATGGGGTCTGTGATTAGTTCATCACACACCATCTCTGCTACTTCTTCTTCCTCAGGAGGAGGACTCCTCATATGCTTCCCCTGCTCCAGCATGGGATCCCTCCCACAGGAGACAGTCCTCCTTTAACTTCTCCAATGTAAGTCCCTTCCGTGGGCTGCAGTTCTCAATTAACTGCTCCAATATGGGGGCCTTCCATGGGGTGCAGTCCTGCAGTAACAGGCTGCCCCAGCATGGGTCTCCCACAGGGTCACAAACCCTGCCAGCAAACCTGCTCCAGCATGAGCTCCTCTCTCCACAGGCACACAGGTCGAAGCCTTCTTTGGGCATCCACCTGCTCCATGGTCTGCAGGTGTATCTCTGCTTCACCATGGGTATCCATAGGCTGCAGAGGGCAGCCTGCCTCACCATGGTCTGCACCATAGGCTTCAAGGAAATCTCTGCTCTGGTGCCTGGAACACCACCTCACCCTCTTTCTGCGCTGACCTTGGTGTCTGCAGGGCTGTTTCTCTTATATATTCTCACTCCCCTCCAACTGTTGCTGCCTTGCAGTTTCCTTTTCCCCCTTAAATACATTATCCCAGAGGTGCTACCACTGTCGCTGATGGGCTCAGCCTTGGTCAGCAGCAGGTCCATCTTGGAACTATCTGGCATTGACTTTGTTGGACATGGCTCCTCATAGAAGCCACCCCTGTATCCCCTTGCTACCAAAACCTTGCCAGGCCAATATAATACATCTGTAAGCCTGCAAAGAAAATGTATTCCATTGAATGTTTGAACCCTAAATGTGATTCAGATTTCAAGCCCAGAATATGTAGATTAGTGCTAAATTTATTCCTAATCTAGGGTTCAACCTATGTCCCCTGCCTCAAGCTAATGCTGTTTTCACTTTACGAAAGTAGAAGGTACCTTGCCAAATGGCTGCCGAGGATCTGGATACTCATATTGAATAATCAGGAATAAATAGTCAGTCTTAATCACAAAGTGAAAAGGTACAAGTAATTCTTTTTTGCTTAATTTCCTTTTATGTTCA
Organism: Acanthisitta chloris; assembly: GCF_000695815.1. Taxonomy (NCBI): domain Eukaryota; kingdom Metazoa; phylum Chordata; class Aves; order Passeriformes; family Acanthisittidae; genus Acanthisitta; species Acanthisitta chloris. Next base: position 53,758 of record NW_008690796.1, on the reverse strand, counting down.
CTTGGCTTTAGATTCTGTCATATAATCCAAAAATATACATTGCAGTAAAAGATCATAAACTGTACATTTGGCCTGCGTTGGTATTTATAAATGAAGAGTTGGTTAAAGTGTCCTTTCTTTTCATCAAATAGGATTTTGCACCATATTTTATGTTTCTAAACATAATTTTGCAATATATTTTTCCCTTATGTATAAATCTAGAGTTTTGATTTTTTTATTATGTAAGTCTTGATCATCATAAATAATTTTTAGTTATCTTCAAAATATCTTAAAACCCACTAATCCAATTTCTACAATGGTTCAAACAGAAAAACGAATCACTGGTTCAAGGGATGCTGTGCCAATTTATTTCAGGAGAGAATTTGGGCAGGAGGAAACTTAGCTATTTTTTTCTATGTTGATTTTTCATGTGATCAAAAAGGAAAGGGGGAAGCAATTTTATTATAATCAAATATCAAAGACCGATCCTGAGTTCTAATTAAGACAAGGAAATCATTGCTGTTCAATAAAGGAGAATTAACCCTAACGGGAGCTCTGTACCTGCACTATTTTGTGCTCTGTGTGTTCTTGAGTAAGAGATCTTGGCCCACCTGTGCATGGCTCAATGCCCTTTGAACCTCCTATGTTTCTACAACACAGTCAATGCAGCCTCTCTGTTTAATTCCTAAGGAAAGTCTTTGAAAATAACTGTTTGGGTGTGCTTGAAAGAAAAAGCTGGTACTTCAGTCATTTCTTCCTTTGCCTCTCTGTGTCTTTTCCATTCCAGGCATCAAAACCCTCTCCAGCTGCTCCTGGGGGGTACAGCTGTGTCCCCAGAATGGAACCCACCTCCCCTGACTGCTGTGTGCATCACAGGATGCTACTGGTGACATCTCAGGGTAAAACCTACCCATGTTCACCCTTAAGTGCCAGCTGGCACAGCAATAAAACTGTACCATACCATGAAATACCATTTATCAAGTAAGGCAGCATTATAATCTCTATTAGAGAAGAAAACCAACTAAATGCCAACATCACAAACAGAACAGGATGTCAGGCCCTTCGTGTTATGCAAACTCCTGGATATTTTCAGTTGTTATTAACATGAACGCTGTCACTATTGTGTCCCTGATCCTGCTTGGTTTTTTCCCTCTTGGTGGGGGTCACTCTTTATATATACATATGTTTACGCTGCAGGGTGAGGGAGGATGGAAAACAAAGCCCAGATCTGCAGGAGAGTAGTATTTTCTGTCAGCTGTGTATTGTTTTCTCTAGTGGTACCTGAAACCCAACCAGTGTAGCTGCCTTTATAGTTGGATTAATAAAGTAGGCTTTTCACCCCAAAGGATTTTATTTTCCATGTACTTGCCAAAGCAACTTCCAACTTATGTGTGGAAGCATCTGCCTGTCCTCTATTCACTGTCAGAACAATTTACAGTCAAGTGTAGCAAAATCTTCTCCCAGAACAATTAAAAAACCCAAACTCTCCCCTAACTTGACACTAATTTGGAATTATCACTTATAACAGTCTACAACTTCTCAATAATTGCTCCAAAGATGGAGCTAAAATTGGCTTGCCTGGGAATGTGTTGCAAAACCCAGCTATGTCTGTCTTTCATTCACTAAGGCATTGAAATATTTCCCCAGAAGACAAGGATTCAGAGATGAACAACTGCTCATTCTACTGAAAAAAAAGAGCCCAACATCTGCTTCATTCTAAGGACACTGGTATTTGCATTTGAAATTACAGTGAAATGGAAAGTGTGTTATTTTCTGGCATAAAACCTAGTTCTAAAGATGGTGCAATTCAATGTACATTCTTTTTCTGGATTCTAATTGTGCTTATAAATTATCTTCTCATTTTGTATTAAATTATGAAACTTTTTACAGTATCTAAGCAGTAGTATGTCTCAAAATGAGCTGCCATAAGTACAGATCCTTTCCATTCTTCTAAGACACCATTTCTCGAATAATTACCCATTTTAACTTTTTGTCTATCAATGTCCTAGTTGTTTGACTGTTTACCAAGGAGGCAAAAACATGAAATGGATTGTATGCCAAGACTGGGACCTCTGCCCTGACTAATAGCAGGAAATCTGAAAGAGACTCCTCTCCTGCAAGCTTGTTCAAAAAGCTGTGTGTCAAATAGCTGTTCTCTTGATTGACATAAGAAAGCAGTAGGAAGTAAATGCGAATGGAAGCATTTACCTGCTCTGAAATATTTGGAGCTCTTCAGCATTTAAATGGTGGATGAATTAAGGACAGCCTACAAAAATGTTTCTTGTCCTTTGTTGCAAACCTGCTGACAGGTCATTTCCTTGATTGCTGCCTAGTTCTGGCATCTGTGACAAACAATGAATGTTAAAAATCTACATTTTAACACATCTTAAGGTTTTCTCCTATGCCATATTAGAATTAATGCCCACCCCAACCCCCAATCCCCCCAGGTGTTAGAATGTAAAACTGTCAGTGCTGGAGTAGCCTAAAATATTCAGGCAATCCAGTGTCCTCCATCTGACCATAACTTATGCATACGAAAGAGCAGAGTACCCCAGATCTGTACAGATAAGGCTAAACCAGTAGACATGTTCATTACTGGAAAATCCATTGTGGCAAAGTAGGACATCTTTTCTGTATCCATGGAATAATACTTGTTCTGTGGTTTAGGTCCTGAGGGCCACAACCATAAATGGCCTGATTTGTCTCTCTCAATCCTGTGAGGACAAGAGAGTTCCTTATGGAGATTTTCTTTTCCATCGCTGTCAGTGATCAGTGTGCATGATAAATTGTGATTTAAAAGTGTTTTTTAACTGCAGTAACATAGTTTCTTTGGGGTTTTACTTGCATGTGGGTTATTTCCAGTGAGGTGGAAAGGCATGCAAAAAAAAGATTTTGCACTGTAGCAGCTTAAACAGTTTCCAAGTACTGGCCATTTTATAATGAGAAAGTGACATACTGTAACTTCAGTGGTGGTATTTCTGTGTTTGTTTAGTGAATGGATTGACTTTTGTAAAGCTAAAATCATTTACATGGGATGAGGCTCTCAGTGATAATATACCTATTTTTTGTATGTTAAGGACTTTCAGGACTCCTTTATTGAGGGCTATTCTTTCACATGTCATCAAATGAAGCCCTACATCCTCCTAAATCCATGGTAAAAAAGAAACTATCATTATTGCTGGGTAGAGTATGTTAGAATTTTTTTTCTCTTCCTTTTCTTGTTCTCCTTCCAGTCTCTTTATACCCATTTACCTTGCATCCTCATGCCAAGTTTGTTGGTTTTTTTTATTTTTCATGTTGCTTGCTCTCTTTTATTTTGCCACAAACCATCCTAAATGCACAGGTAATTCAATAATACTCAAACTTTGAACTTTTGAACCAGAAGTGTGTTCTAAACCCTTCAAGCTGGAGACAAAACATGATTCCTGTCACTTTTCTGCCTGTATCAGGCATGTAACTAAGATTTTTTGCACCAGGAGCTTAGGTGGTGTAAATCAGCATTTCGCTTCTGCAAAAGTCAAGGGAACTGAGAGCAATTCACATCAGGTAAGAGCTGACAATTAAATGCACTGCAGATTGAATGCAAGTGGAAAATTTCAAATACAGATATCCAGATATGTCTTTTCCACAGAACAAACACTAAGAGCAAAATCAGCATCTGACCCTTCTTGTAAGTCTTGCATTTTAACCCATCCTTTCTACTGCTCCATTTGTGTACATGTGCAAAAAGGTCTCTCTGTCTTCTCCAGCTCTCACCCCATGTGTTTCTCTTATATAAACAGGCTACCTCATGCTTATTCCTCTTTGCACATAGAATCACCAAGGTTGGAAAATACCTCTAAAATCATCAAGTCCAACCTTTGACCAAATACGTTGAACAGCCACAAACCCAAAGTGATTCCCTGTTGCAGTAATGGAATACACATATAAAGTAAGTCTCACAGGCACTGATTGGGTATGTTGAGGGACTGTAAATTGGACATTGTTAATGAAAGCATCCATAGATCTTATTTCATCTGGAAAACAGCCAGATCTTTACATTAATGATCTTAGACCAGTGTTAAATAAAGAATTATGACTGCTGGGGCTTGCAGGGATGAAATATTCTTTTTTATTAATTAATCAACTGAATCAATATTTGACATGTCTGTTACCCTCTTTGTCCTCTTCATAGTGAGTCCTTTGGACAATTGAATTAAGTTTGATATGTATCTAACTCATCAGTGTACAGATAGTTAAAAAAAAAACCTGTCATATTTCTTCTCTTGACTGGTCACAACTGCTATTGTATTGCTTTATTTATGATAATATAAATGTAAAAACCTTAGTCTATCAGATGCTGAGAAAAGCTTCATTTAACCTTTCACATTGTTTTAAGTGGATATGTCAGCCAAATAGTTTATTTCTTTTCTGTTATCAGATGTGACTTAAACCTGTTAATCAGCTCCCATATCGTCCCTAAAGGAGAAAGAATTGACCATTCAGTGTAATATAATTTTATCATTTTGCATCCTTTGATAGAACATGAATATGTCTCTGGACATGATTCATCTTCCTCTGATGCTGCCAGGGAGCTTGGTACCTTGTTTTGTAAGAATAGGACATATGTGTAATGATAAGGAATGATAAGGAATGAATGATAAATAAAAATCTCTTGAATATGTAAGTCGAGAACATATTGCCTCCCTTAATCACCTCTCAGTTTCATGTACTCGCAGTCTTCTGATCACGCAGGGACTCCTCCAGAATATTTGTTTCTATAGCACAACTAAAGCTTTTTTGAAAGATTTGATGCATTTCATTCTGAACATTATTCCTTCCAGTGAGGAAGTAAAACGAAGAGTAAACTATCATTATATGGTAAATCCATTCAGTACAAGTGCCCAACAGCCTTTCCAGCTTTGCAGACAGGTGGGCTCAACTTGGTCTGCAATCTCTTCATCTGAGGAAGCCTATTCCTTTCTAATGACTGCTTAGGAAGCTTTGGCTCCTAGCTTAAGCACCTTATGGTTAATTTCATTCAATTTGGATCTCTTAACTAATGCTTCTGACCTGGGATATGTTTATTTCAGATGAATTGAACTGTACTGGAGTTCAGTCTCTGCAGTGCCACTAATCCAAGTGAATCATTTGGGTGAAGAACACCCCTATGTTAAATGCCTAGAAAGTGGTGTGAAGACCTTTTGTTAGGTCATCTTTTCCTCACTGATATGCAAATATAGTCATGTTTCTATACAGAGTGCCAAATAAATTATGCTTTGGTTTGGAGATCTGCATCAGATGCCATCATACTACAGAATGGAGGTATAAAAACTACTCACATTTATTATTGTCCTGCTTTCCATCCCTCTCTCTCTTAATTTTCTTATTTCAAAATAGTTCGTATGTTTTTCTTCATTGTGTTCTCAGTCTGGCAGGGAGAAATACATTGTTTATACTTTGTATGCTCATCTGAATACATGATAGTGGCCATGCAGCTTATTCCTGAAGCTCCTGCTTCTCTCCCAATTAGTACTAGTATCTTCTGAAGAGCAGTTCACTTACCCAGCTCTTGTTTTAATAGGACAAGTACCTCTATTTATGTTGGCTGCCCTTTCTTTACAATTAATCTCTTGACAGGGAACTATGGGAATGCTTGAGTTTTTATAACTCTCAGACTGATTTTTAATCTATTGAAGGAAACCATTAGAATAAAAGTTTACTGTTGGGATAACTTGATCTTATTGCAATTTTTGTTTTCCTATATCAACACAGCTATTTTTAAAACAAGAAGTCCAACTAAGTTGAATAGTAAAGTGATAGCTTTTGCTTTGCAGATGGATGTGGTTTGCACCATTCTACCAGTCCTTAGAAAAGCTTGTTCAGTATGAAAACTGATGTGGTTTTGGCTATGTTAAGGAAACTACATTACTTTTAATGCCATTGACAATATTACTGAAAAGATATACTTGGTTTACCGAGTTCTGCTGAGTAACTGACAAGGTTTCTTTTGGGGGGTGATTTATCTGGGCTAGCCAGATGCTTTGCCTTGCCTGTCTGCCTTCTGATAGCTTCTGGTACCTGCTGCACTGGCTCCCCAGAGACAAAGATGGCAGTAGGAGACAAAGAATCTTCCTTGGGTGCAGAGGACATATTGCAAGCTTGGAAACTGTTGGGAAGGACTGAGGAACACTTACAGCTTGGAAGGTGCCATTTGAATTTGCTCTGCAGCATGTGTAATCTATTGGACACAAATACAGAGAAAGGTTGACACTTGTTCTATTATGTGGCTGTATCTGAAATGCATTCGATCAGGTTTAACCTCTCGCTCACTTCTGCTGCTTTAAGGATTTCTGTATCCAGAAATCCCATTTCCTTGAAGTAATTCTTAGTATTTTTTTGGGTGATTGGATAAATAACCAAACAGTAACATTTTAATCCAAATAACTTTTTAATCATTCTCTTCAATTCCCAGGAGGCTGGAATTATGACAAGCCTAAGAAGCTGGCCAGCTACCTGAATTAATTCTATTTAATATAAAACAGGGTGGGGGGAAAAGAGCTCCGGGTTTATTATAGCTGCCAATAAACTTTCATGCAGGCAGTGTTCCAAATCATCCGGTACCTTCAGCAAAATAACTTCTAAGAGAGATGTTGCTAGATGTTCCTAGGCAATTGTTAAACTGAGCAGGAAGTAAAAAGAAAAGGACCAACAAAACACAACACAACAAACCAACCAAACAGAAAACAAACAGAGAAAAAAAAATGGAGTCACCCTGCTAAACTGTTAATCATGAAGAAGAGGCCAACGCTTTCCAAATCTAAAGGAATACACCACAGCTTTGCAGAATTCACAGTTGTGAATGAACCACCATTCTCTGCAGCTTTATCAAAACTATGTAGGGAAGATGGAAAGCCTGAAAATGGATTTATTTGCTTACACACACATTTTCTTGGTTTTTTTTTGTCAGAGGATTCCCAAGTCATCACCAGGATAAGGTGGTGAGGTAAAAAATCTTGTTCATATCTTGTGCTTTATGGCACTGGCACAGGTTGCTCAGAGAAGCTGTGGATGCCCCATCCCTGGAAGTGTTCAAGGCCAGATTGGATGGAGCTCTGAGGAACCTGGACCAGAGGAAGGTGTCCCTGCCCATGGCAGGTGGGTTGGAAATAGATTATCTTTAAGGTCCCTTCCAATCCAAAACATTCTGTGACGATTCTATGAGTCTAAGAAATAGGAGAATAAACTATATCTAGGGGTAGCACAGGAATCTCTGTACTTGATAATTCTTCCTTGCCAAATGCACAGCAATGTTTTCCAATTAACATCAAGCCTATTGCATATCATACTGCAGAAACTTGCTGACAGGGGCCTTTGGGGTTATCTAATACTCCTGATACAACTGTGTTACTTGCATATTTCATGCAACCTGTTGTCCCAGTGCTGAAGGCAAACAGAAAAGATTTCTGAGGTAAGCCATAAGGAGCAAATAAAAAGCTATGGGATGATAAAAGAGCACAGCAAATCATGCTTTCTTATGAATAACAGGTATTTATACCCTAAAGTCAGCAGAGGCTGGAATTCACAGTGTATGAATGGTGTCACACAGAGGAAAGGAGAACTGTCAAGGGCTGTTTACCTTAAGTGAATACTGAATAAGGTTAGGTTGAGCCACTTCCTTACATTTTTTGATTTAAAAAAATAGAATTACCAAACTGTTCCTATGATCCTGCAGTTGTAAAATAGAAAGGAGAAAACTGAGAGGAATTTAGGTGACTGAAAGCACACTGCCTTTATTCTTCTGATCTTTGAGAATAGCCCATTTGTGTTAGGCCTTCTTGCAAGATAAGGGAGGGGAAAGGTAGCCAAACAGAACTTCTTAAAATTATGTGAAAAAGCTCTTTCAGCATGTTAATAGACCAGTGAGGAGAGTTATGCACAGACCTGAAAAATGATTTTTAGGGCACTCATCCTACCCATTCCAGCTGATAGACACTTCAGACTCTCAGTCTGTGATTCAATTAAATAGAAAACTAGATGTAAGAGTATTTTGGCAGGGAAACTAAATTATATCAACTATGTGAATCACTTGTCAGGAAACTAGCAGCTGTTTTCCTGAATTCATGGGCAGCCAGGGGAAAACTGAAGCTGTGAGAGTTTACAAGCTGCTCACCATTTCATCCATTCCTTTACAAAGGAATAATGTGAAACTCTCCAACACCCGCTGGAATGAAAACTCATCCATGCCAAAAAACTTTCCACAGACAGGCTTCAACAGTCTGCCTGCAAGATTGCACTTGAGGCTCCCTAAAGAGGGTTCTAGGATGTGATGTTAGCAGTGATCTGATTTGTCTCTTCAGCTTATATTCTGATGATGTGTATGTGCAGCAGTGAGGGAGAGCCTCACTCACTCAGGGGAACAGGCTGTGCCTTCAGGGGCAGAAGGGGAGGAGGGAGGGAGGGAACAGAGAAGCAAATGCTGAGGTCCTTCCAAAATCAGGAAGGTAGTCCTAATTCCGAATTTGTGTCATTAACTCCACAAATCCCCTGGATGTCCATGAGATAGCCAGCAAGACCATTGTTGCTGAGTACCACAGTGTGAAAGTCTGTAGCAGGTGCTCCAAGGGATGGCTCTAGAGTTCTGGCTTTATGAGCTAGGGCTTACCCTGAATGTGTTGAAGAATTGAAGCGCTGAATTCTAGCACAGGGTAACTGTTCATTGAAATACAGGGAGATAACTTCTACACATCTCAAAGCTTTGGTAAGGAGTGGCTTACCTTAGTGCCTCAAAGTCATCTGTGTACCCAGGACAATTATTCCAGCCACATAAGCAAGTTTTTTTCAATCAATACCTTCTGAATTCTAAGCACCTTGAATTCAGCTGACACACATAGTGAAAATTGCCTTCAGCAACAGTTTCAGAAAACCAGTAAAGGTCAGTATATGTGTATGTGTTACATATATACATATATGGTTTTGATTATATTTTGCAACCCTATACAAAGACCAGATTCATACTTTCCCCTCTGCATAGAACATACCATATCTGAGTATGATTCATACCTACCAAAAGATCTCCAATGCTTTCAGCAGTGTAAAGGGGCATTTCAGTCACATAAAATATAATAAGCATCTTTGCCATTAGTTATTCTCTTAAATTATATTGAGTAAATTATGTTGTGTTTCCTTCCTGCATACAGGCTGTACCAAAAGCAGGCTGAATGCTGGTAATTGTCAGCTGATGTACATACCATTAAGATCTTCTGTGATATTTTGATGTTTTCCTAATGTATGCCAATCGACTGGGTACCACAAATACATAGTGCACAGAACAGAAATTTAAAGCCACAGTTACTTTCCAGGCTCTGTTCCTGCAATAAATCTTGGGTTTCCAAGGGCCTAATTACATATTTTAAATGAAGCATACACTTAAATGTCTTGCAAAGTCAAAACCTTTTTCTGTAAAATTCTAGCACAATGCAAAATAGATCTCCCACTTGGGTGCTCTGATATACAGTGAATAATTAAAGCTGAATGGAAATAGAAATATTTTGTGGGGTAAAAAATGCCCCCTCCTTGCTTCATCTCAAAATATTCCAACAAACAACTACAGTAGTAAAATTAGCCTTTATAATAACAGCAATGTAAAGCAATATATAGAACTGTCAAGCAAATAATAGTAACAATGCAGAAACTGTTTTAATTGCCTTTACCTTGAGTAAATGATTGTCTCTGTGAATACTGCTATTAATTTCCACAAGATAATTCATTACATAAGGTATATATACATGGAGGGAGCAGTAGTGTCAGAATCTGGCCCCAGTGGGGTGGCATTCTAACTCAGTTTGCTGACTGCCTGTACTGGTAGCATTTCAAATGCAAGTTTAGAGTAAATAAACCACCAAGTGAATACTTTGCAATAAATAAAGATTGCTTGTTGAGGTCAACCATCTTTTTTTCCATGTATGGATTCAGAGAAAGTTTGGGGAAAAAAAAAGAGTAAACCAGTAACATTTTGTTGCATAGGTAACTACTCCACTCATTATTTTAGTAAATAATAGCACATACATTGTATATGTGTATCAGTTTTTAGCTCTGACATACTATTACCATAAATAAAAGATAAAATTTTATGAAACAGACATAATAAAACTTCAGGGTTTTTTAATCCATTGTTTTTTTCTGGCTCTGTCCAAACCCTTCCAAGTAGCATCCAATTACTATGAGCTCCAATGATTAAGATGTAATAGGATAGAGACACTGTTTTGTAAAACAATAATATTCTATGCTGATAAACAAAGAAGCATATCTTTCAAGCAGCATAAAATAAACCACTTCTTACCCAACATTCTCCAGCTAAAATTATGGCATTTTAAATGAAACACTTTTGCATTTTATTTCCTTTCTTTTCCTCCCTCTCCCTCCTATTTTTCCCTTTCTCCATCTTTTTGTCTGTTTCTCAATGAGACCCTCTCTTTTTTGCCTTTCCTCATCCCTTGTGTCTTTCTATGAAAGCTGATTGTCCATGGAGAGGAATTCATGAAGGACATTTAACATTCTACAGTACAATTCCAAATCATGCTCGTACAAGTTGACCTTGTAGTATATTTGGCAGGTTTTTCAAAGTAGGTTATTTTATACAGCTATGGCAGTGAACCTAGTTCTTAGTTTCTTATTAGAAAAAGAATTCTGCTTCCAAGTGAGTGATCTATCAGAATGGAAAATGAGTAGCTTATTATTGCAATAAGGAAACTGGATTTTGACCGAGAAAATGAACAGCACACCTGTTTTTTACCTTCATAGTATGAGTGAAAGTTAAAACAAAAGTCTGCTAGTGAATATATATTGAAATTATTGACAAGAGCTGTGCTTAGCTGATCGAATCTGAAATGTAGTTACAGCAAAAAGCTCAAAGTTAAGAAAGTTACAGCAAGGAAAAAATGCAAGAAAATAACAAAGTGAATTCAATAGGTGAGAAAACAAAGGATGATGGGAAAGAAACTGGTTAAAAAGTGCTGACACCTTATTTGACACATTGCAGTTTTAGAAGGCAAGGATGTTTGCCAAGGTGACCATTAAGGAATGTTGTCAGAGTTTATTTTCTTGTTTATTTTCTTCTTGCTCTGTCATGATGTTCAGATGCAAAATGATGTCAAAGAAGATATTGAATGATTGGTTCCAAAACAGCTGAGTAACTGAATAGTACACTGTGTTTCCTCTGTTCTTCCCCTTCCATCTTCCCATCCTGTATTGGAATTCATTTACTGACTTTTTTATTCTTTTGCATTTGATTTAGATTGCTATTTCTTTAACTGTATTTTTATTTGCATTCTTTTGTAATGCTTTTCCAATGGTCTTGTTTTCTCTTCTGCTTTCCTTGCACCTACAATCTGTACATCCTCCCTTTTCATACTGTCTAGCACTATACTCATGAACAGTTGATTCAGCATTAATAGAAGCTCCCAATACATCCCCTGTTCACCTAGAGCTCACCTTTATTTTCTCTAAGCATCCCAGTTTCTCAGGTTAGAGTTTTCATTAAGTAAATTAGTCAAATGTTGAATTTGTGGACTATTAGAAGCTTTCAACAAATTATAGTTGTGTGATTTATCTAATGACAAAAATATTGTTGGTTTCATATTTTACACAGAAGAAAACAGCTAGTGTACAGGAGTACATCCATTTATGGTTTTATGAGCCCCAAAACCTCCAGAGAACATTACAAATTCACACAATGTCCTTGAATGTTAGATTTAACATTAAAATCTCTTATTTAGAGGAAAGCTATAAAAAATTCAAAGTAAACAGAGAATGCCTTGTTATATAAGTTCCTGGGGAGAATCCAACATATTCTTTACTCCAGAAAATACAAAGAATAACTTCTGTCCATGAAATGAGACTAGTAGCCACCATTGCTTTCTGTAGTTCCATGGACTTGATATGAACACAAGAAGTTTCTGTAAAAGCCCTACCTTACAAGCTGCCTTCAGAGGGATTGATTCTGGCAGACTGGCATGCTAGTTCATTGTGCTTTTGACATATGAGTATCTGTTTTGTGAAAATTTTAAATTTCCTAAATAAGCCTGGTGGTGTCCTTTTGGGAGAACTACAGCCTTCAAAATTCCCTGTGGCTGTGGCTGTGAGATTTGTTCAAGGACAGATATCTCAAACACAGAATAGGACTGGGGCCAGCACGGAAGCAGAGGAACCCAATCCATTGTGTCTTATCACCCAGCCCTTCCATAAACCTCTGCTGAGCAAAAGTCATGCAGCATCACTAGGAATGATGCCAGCAGGAAGAAACAATCAAATAGTCCCATAGTCAAAGGCATAAAACCTGTTTACTACTTCTTGGATGGGGCCAGGATTAGCAAGGTTGAAAAGGTGACAGCAGCTACTGTTTTCAGAAAGTCATGTCAGTGAACTCAAGGTACATAAACCATTTTGCTTTCCTTTCTTCTGCTCCATACTGCAACAATAACACTACAACAAATATCAGATAGAAAAGCAATGTATTGTAGATTGTACATGCACCAGTCTGACCACTGAAATCCAGTACTTTTGAGGAGAGAGTGAAGGGAGAAAGAGGTAGACTTACAGTGTTGAGAGGCAGTAGTGATGGGCAGCAGAGAGGGGTTAAGAAACAAGGAAGTCTAGGAATATTCCAGTAGTGGAGAAGAGGTTATCGATGTGGAATTTGCATATTTATGTTTATATAGTCTCAACCAGACAGTCTGTCTTTTATCTAGCAGACAATGTAAAAAAATAAAGGCAAACCTTTTTTGAATGTGTCACATTTATTTTGTAAGGTTTTTTACTCCCTTTCTCCCCTCCAATGCTTCCCAAAGTTTATTGTCCTCAGCATGGAATTTATAAAGTTTCACTGTCCATGTCTCAGAATCATGCTGTGTTACCTGCTGACCTTGTCTATATTTCAGACACTTGTATAAAAGGATATTTTATCAAAGAGAACAAGACTGCCTGAAAGTAATTTGGGAAGGGGTGAGGGTTATGATCATATTGCAAGGTGAAATGTTTATGGAGTGTGTTGCAAACTGTGTCTATTATCAAACCTGCACCAAATCCTACTCTTTCTCCTCAGCATTTGAACAAATCTGCCAGCTGCCCACAGTATTTTAAAAATATGGATAATAAATTTGGGATGTTTCACATTATGTAACTTCACAGATGTAAGCAATCATTTAGGAAATTCATTCTTACATTAGCTTCTTTGCATATCATCCATTTTGCATTAAAGAAGGGGCATCTTTGTACAGTGAAGAATTTAGCAATCCTCATCTGCTTTCATCCTCCAGATCACATGACTAATAGTCAGATCTACAGGAGTGTAGATAGAGGTATATACACAGACATCCTTATCTGTGCAATGTATCCAGTACACAAATCATGAAATATTGCATAATGACTGTGCATATGATCTGTATCTTGTCTAACCAGTTTTATCCCAGGACTTGTTCAAATAACCTGGACAATTTTTTCAAAAAAAATTTTTTAATGAATATGAAGTAGAATTTCTTCTTTTCTATACATGACCAATGCTGAAGATATCTCAGTGATTGAGATTCCTTCCATATTTAAAGATAAGTCACTTATTTAAGGGGGTTTCATGTTGATTGACTCTTGAGGTTCCCTCAGAGCTATGCACAATTAGACTCCTTGGCAAAATCCTCATCCATTCATTACCCTGAAATTTTGACACAAATCTTAACAAACTCATCATTTTATCCATGGGGCCAAGGGGATCTAACTTTGCAAGTGAATGAACAAATTAAATAATTCCAATTTCATTAAAAAACAAAACAAAAATACCCGACCCAACACACACACACACAAAACCCAACACACCAAAACCCACCACAAACAAACCAAACATAAAACCAACCAAATAAAATCTTGTCTGAACCTGTCTGAGATACTTAATACTTTGTGACCCTGAGAGGTAAGAATTGCAAGCAATATAGAATGAGGTGAAAACCTCAGCCAATCTCTGATCTATCTAACTCTTGGTTTGATCTCTCTGATCAACATCACATCACAAAACCCTTGAAACTATAGCTCACTATCAACCGTTTCGTGTTTTATCATAGAGTCATAGATTTATAGAATGGTTTGAGTTGGAAGGGAACTTAGAGATCATGTAGTTCCAACCCCTCTGCCATAGTCAGGGACACCTTCCACGAGACCGGGTTGCTCAAAGCCCGATCCTACTTGGCGTTGAACACTTCTAGGGATGGGGAATTATAATTTGATACATTAGGGGAACCTCCAGATGATTTATCAGATAAAATACCTTATATACAAAAGGTGTTGAAGGCAGGTAAGTCACAGATCCCTAATAGCCCTCTAAGCCACTAAAGTAAAAATGTCATAAAACCCAAAATCTGGATATTAAACCAAAAAAAATATAGATTAACGGACTAAAAGCAGCACAAGAAAGGGTAGTGAAGTTTAAACCAAGGAGCACAATCAAAAACTATCTAGATGAAGTCTTACACCTTGTATTATATGAGTTAAGATCAAAGTTCTACAAGTTCCTTCTGGCTTTATGAATAACTGTACACAGGCTTAACTACAAAACCTCTAAGCAAAAATAAAGTTTTGCACTTGTCTATACCTCCAAGGCTATGAACAAGCTTTAAAAACGTCTGTAAAACCACACTGTGTCTTTTGAGATGTTTGTTGGACATATTTACCAGTAAGAAAACTGAAGTTCAGTGAATGAATTGATGTGATTAAGACCATGTGACTGACAGTGACAGTGACCATGTGACTGACAAAAATATGGCAAAAATCTAAACCTTGTGCATCAACCACTAGCAAAAATCAAAAGTTTACTGGAAGAAATTAAAAACAACTCAAACTCTGTGAAAAATATTGTAAATACCAAGATTAAATTGTGGAAGATATATTATTTACCTGCCTAAAATAAATAACATTTTTAACTACAATGTTATTATGGTGTATTTTTAGAATGTACGTATATACATATATATATATATATATATATATATATACACACACACACGCACACTAGTACTTTTATGGTGGTACGTAATA
This sequence comes from Acanthisitta chloris, assembly GCF_000695815.1. Classification (NCBI taxonomy): domain Eukaryota; kingdom Metazoa; phylum Chordata; class Aves; order Passeriformes; family Acanthisittidae; genus Acanthisitta; species Acanthisitta chloris. The sequence goes on along the minus strand of NW_008690796.1, from coordinate 38,722 downwards.
CAATATAAAAGAACTGTTTCTCTGGGTAATTTGAAAGACAATGGTCAAATAATACTAGTTAAGTAGTCTCTCCATTCTACTGCAAATGCAAAACTCCTAAAAGCATTTTCCCATAGTTTCTCCTGAAATGTTTTTTTGTCTAAGTATTAGGGTAGTGAGATGTCTATTAGAGGGCTGGTGGTACTTTTCTTCACAGCTTGTTGACTAAGATCATTTGAAACACACTTACCCTGAAGTGATAATGCATCACATTTTCCCTGTGTCCCACTTTCTTTCAATACTGAACATTCAGTATTTTAAGTGCCTCTTCATGTTCCATCTGTATGAAATTATGAACATGTATGTAGTTTTAAAATAGTCATACTTCTAACTTTCTTATACATCTGCACATCTTCTACAGGAGAACTAAGAGGCAAAGATAAATGGTATGATGAAAATGCAAAAAAGTGTTCAGCATTATATTGATACATGCACTTAAATGGTTTATACAGACTTTAAAGGAAAAGTACACTAAATAAGTACAGCCAAAAACTTTCAGTTCTATTATAGTAATAAAATTACATCTGGGTTGAAGTTAGCTAAACTCTGACAATACCTCTGCATAGTCTCTCCATCCTTCTCCCTAGCCACAAATACATCATATAAAAGAGGTTGAATGGAGTAAGCAAAAGTACACAGCAGCCTGAATTATTTTTTTAACAAAGAGATATATGTTTCATAATTCATTGCTATTTATTGAAGTTATAATTCTGCCACACTTAAACAGACTATGTAATATATGCCCCAGAGTGTTTGCTTATATCTTTCAGTGATGCTACTTATTGTACAAGATACAATGCAGCGGAGGAAGGGTGGCAGAATCAGGGCTACAATTGCTGTAAAGGTTTTGTAGAATTTCATATTCAGTGTCTAATCAGCACTCCAACTCAACTATCAGTAGCTTTCTGCCTAGTAGAGACAGCAGTGGGCACTGTTTTGGTGTTAAGTTCACATTTAAAGTGAAATATTACATATATTGTTCTATATATATTGCTCTTGAGAACACAGTAACCATACGAGCGATTTCTGTTATACTTTGGCAGAAGGATGAGGATGAATTGAATTTATTTCCACAGGAAATACTTTTTCAATCCCAGTTCTCGCTCAGAAAATAAAAACATATTGCTGAGCACCTGGGGAAATCACCTAAAATGCACATACATCCTGCAGTCACAGCTGGCAAGTAGTTATTTTTTTGAAATAGAGATATATGATATTGGTCAATTTTCTTAGTGAATAACTGGAAAGAAATGGAGGAATGCTTTTCCTAGAAGTTCACTGTAAATGCAGCATGCCAAGTATTCTTTTTCAAATCACTGTGGGCTAGGTAGAGCTGTGAAAACAGCTTAAGAGGTGTTGCACACATTTCAGTATATTTAGATTCAAAATACATTGTTCTTTGGACCCTTAACTACAAGATTGCATTTTCTCCCTATTCCTCCTTGCTCTGAATGAATGGTAATTGAGGGAGGTTAGAACCAGCCAAAATATTGAATTTCCATCCCACATAAAAACTGGAATTCCAAGCACTGTTTCAAAGAATTGCCAAGAAATAGAATTTTCCATTAAGCTAAAGGGTTTTGTTCCCATACTGACTTTTCTTCTATATCACACACGAATGTTGACTGTAGAAAGATACGTTTTAAAAGGAAAAATTAAACCAGGGAGTAATGGAAGAAGTAATTTCTTTCTTGCCTTAGCATGTCGTGCTGAGCATGCACGACTGAATAACATGCACTTCTGTATGGTACACACAAGGAAGTGTCATTCAGTTTGGAAGCCATTGGTGACATGATATAAAAAAAAGTCAACAGTAAGACACCACATTTAGTCAATAACTTCTTACATCATGCAAGTTATGATTTTCTTATCTCCCTCATAAGTCATTTTAGCTGTGCATCCTGTTTTGCTGAGCATTGCTGTAAAATAATTCCATAAGCAATCATTAATTAGATTACAGGTCTGAAGGGTGCAAAGATAAAAAAAGGATAGGCACAGAAAAGTCAGCCTTTTCTTTATTAAGACTATGTAGGGGGGGGTGCAAAGATAAAAAAAGGATAGGCAGAGAAAAGTCAGCATTTTCTTTATTAAGACTATGTAGGGGTTTTTTTTATACATAATGTAATAACATAGTATTTCAAAGGGTGAAGATAAGTCTTATCAGTTAAGAGTAAAACACCCCAGAACTTTTTCCCTTTTATGCTTTTGTTTTTAGGAGATGTAGGAATTGAATGTTAGTGTCTTCTTTCTATGAGAAGGAATTAATGCTATCTATGTGGCATTTTGCCTTTTTGACAATATGTCACTTCCCTGGAGGTTTACATGAATTTTCTTTCATTGTACTATGTCTGGCAGCCACCATATCTCTCAGAAAATAATGTCAAACTGCTAATTACCATGAGCAGTATTTAAATAAGCTGATCTGATCTGCTATATTTCAATTCCTTCCTTATGAAAAACTAGCTGAACATCAGACTGTTCTATTCTTTAAGTTCCATATGTACCTCCTTTCAGTAGGTCTGTGTATTCGTGTTTTTCTTGGACAAAACATGTGTGATAACAGGTATTTATTTTGCAACCATAACTGTGCCTTTTTAAATGAGATATAGAACTTGTCTTATCCAGTTTGTTCCTGATTCTGTTTTTGCATCTCAAAATTCAGTACAATTCCTTGTTGTGTGTGTGTGTGTGTGTATTCAGATGGACAGGAAGAAAAGAGAGGAAAAAAGAGGGACATAAAAAAGGTATGGTGAAAATTTAAAGCTATTTCCAATCATGAATACTTCTTGCTAAAATTTCATTCCCCAGAGAGACATGAACAAGACAAGTGTTTTGATTAACATCAAGAATGTTTCAAGCACAATTATTTACAAAAGTACACAGGGATGAGATCGCATGGTAATGAGGTATCATAAAATCATTGGTGCTGATGTGGAAAAAGTATTATTACCTTCTTTCCTTAAAATAATAATTCCCATATTATTTTTCAGTGATGTATTATCATGCCCTGGGACAGAACACAATAACTTTTCCACAAGAAGCTTTAGACAAGACTGTAAATGAGAGAGAAAATTTTCAAGATACAAACTTAAATCTGGGCAGATTTGGACACTGAAATCAATATACTAATCTTAAAATGCTATATAAAGAATCTTAAAATACTGTCTTTTGGAGAAATTTTGATTTTCATTATTTTAAAATGCCAAAATAAATTGTATAGTGACATTAAAAAGACATTGAAAAGGGTAATGACACCACTTAATTATTTTCCTCAGGAAACTGAACAGAAGAATATTTTGAGTAGCTCTAAATATACAACCCTCAACGTTCAGGTATGGATGTGCAGATCTAGCTTTTCAGCTTTTCCTTTGTCCAGAGCTAACTGGTGTTAGCTGCAGTAGGACAGCACACACAATACACGTATGCTGCAGAGACATGTGTGCACATCCTTATGACAGGACCTCTGCCAGTAAGATCCTGTTAAGACTAAGTCACTGACTCCAGCTCAGGGGTAGTTGGGTGAGCTGTAACATCTGATTGACTTCATATCAAAGGAATAAGGGACATCATATTCCATGTTGATCCCAAGAAGTCTGTATCATTTCATGTCAGATTATTTTCTTCCACCTGCCATGGTGGGAGTATTTGTAACATATTTCCTAATATAAACAGTAAATACAGCTGATATTTACAATCTACATCTCAGCTAGATTTCATTCATTTTGAATCT
>NW_008690796.1:16860-34935 GCF_000695815.1 Acanthisitta chloris | reverse complement strand
CCTGGTTGCAGCATGCATATATCATGTACTCAAAAAGTTTCCTTCTCTGATCCTCCACTTGACTGTGCACTTTATAATCCATTCTGTGAATCTCCAGCATATTTGTGTTTCTACTGGATGCAATGCCAGGGTAGAACTGATGGGATGATACTACACAGTAGCAAAAATGCTGCCCATTTCTGTCATCACTACAGTAGTGTTGGGACTTCCATCATGTAAGACATAACATTAAATAGATATGTTTATAACACAGAGAAGCTGGACAGAATTCAGCCCTTAATGTTACAACACCTCCTACTTTAATAATTGTCCAGTGCCAGAGTTTTGCTTCTAAAAATATCATCAGTAAGAGATAATTTGATCACATAAGAGACCGAAGTGCTGAAGGAATGCCAAGAACAAAATGTAACACCCTCCTGTAGTCATTATATTTGTGGTAATAATGGAAATAAATAGTAAACTGCTGAAAAAAAGTAAGTCTCTCTGCCAACTATTCCCAAACTTGACATTAGACAAGTGTCACTACAGTCAACAAGGTGCTCGTGTCTCAAATGAGTAGTCCTTAGAAGTCTAAATTCTTATATACAAGTCCATATGCTTTCTGTATTACATGGATGTGCACATTTCAGACACAGTCAAGTTAAAGCCCTTCAGAGTATCCCCTGATAGGAGTAAGCTCACCAAATGATATAATATGGACACATTTTAACATGCAGAATTAATGAGCCAAGGGAAGAAATCGAGCTTCTTATTCAGCTAAATTTATTTCAAACCATATTTAAATTATAATCGTCCTCAGAACTTGAAATTTTAAGAGCTAAAATGTAGCTATTATGCCATCATTATGGCAAGACTACTATCTAGAATAGGTGAGCTAAGGAGTGTATAGTTTCAGTCACTGAAGGATTTTAAGATCAGACTAGCCAGACACCTTTTTGGAATGATATAGGTATTGTTGAGTATTTTTCCTTTTCCTAGTTATATCAAAAAACTAGTGAGATTAACTTCAAAATCTTTTAGGTGTTAAGATTAAGTGCTCTGAGATCCCCATCATTGTGATACTTACCTTCTTTTTGGTTTTCCCAACTCACTTCTTTTTTAAATATGCTTTCATTTGAAAAATAATGTATAGTGCAAAAAATTCACTTGCTTACTAAATATGTTCCACATAAAAGGTCTAATCATTTTGCATGATGGGGATTATAATTTAGGTCAGAACAAGGAAATTAGATGAACCAAAAGACTCATTGTTTTATCAGAAGTCAGTTAAAACATGGGGAAGAGAAACCAGCTCTTAAGATTACCTGTACTGTAGCTGTTTCAACACGTAGGATGAACTCTAGGATGGCTGTGATAAGCAGCAGACCTAATGGAATGGAAGAAAGCAGCTGGAGTTAGTTGCACATGGGGGGCTGAAGGCCCACATGTCAAAATGCCCTGATATGGCTTTCTGACCACCCATTCTCAAGCATTTCTATATTTTATGACATGTACTTTGAAGAGACCTGGAAGAGATGAACACTATGAGACACCCTGCTCCAAAGTAAGTTTACTACAGTGTAAATATCTTTTGAAGCAAATACCATTAAACAGCATATATCTACAGAGAATATTCTTAGAAAACTGGAATCAAAAGCTGGGGTTTACTTTCAGTTTGTTACTGTAGACTTACTAAAGTTAAAAATCTATAGATATTTCCTTCATAGGTCTTGCTACTTCCCATTGTTTAAATAAAACGACTGTCTTCTTTATTTTAGAAATAATCAAGTTATGGAAATTGTTGGAGTATGGAAATACAAATGAAACAGTAGCCATAAATTTAATTTCCCCCCTCAAGAGCTTAGAAAAAATTTTTTTTGGAAAAGGCATATTTCATATTAGCTCAGTACTAATACTTTAACATTATGGGATGCTTTTTGAAGATGCTACTGTTCAGCTTTTAAGCATAAATTCATGCAAATTCAAAGATCACATAAAGTACTTATTCTGTCACAGTTGTCTTGAATATATAAAAAATAGAAAGCATAATATTGTGCTTTGTCTTTTCATGGTAAGTCTGTTATGTACTGTAAATGTCCTTTAAAGAGTGCCCTGTTTTATTAATACATAGTCTCATTGAGTTTCCTACGATCTTGTCATTCTAGTAAGGCAGAAATATTCCTAACTTATATCTTGAAGAATGATGTGAAAAAGTAAAAGATGAATCCAAATCTAGTAACTTGATAGTGTCTGATTTGGTAGGTACAGACCTTCAGTATTTAAATTATGACACATACACTTCATTTAAAAAATGCATGCAATATATAACTTTTATGTCTGATTAATTGAAAGATGATATCTCTGATAGCAGAAAACAATCTCACAAGCTATCTTCTTTACATACAATGCAATAACTATTACTGGAACAAATAGTAAAAGATAGATTTCTCTTACATATAAATGTTAATGTGCTTACAATGATTTCTTTATATTGAAGTATTAAATTAGACCCAAAAAGACCATTCAAAGTTTGGACTGTTTTGCGCATGTCAGAAAAATTGGTCTCAAATGTCAGAATTGTGCAGATTTTCAGTAAGTTTACATGGCTTCATTTAACTTCACTCAAAAACCACATGTTTAATACAGAAAAAAAATCTGAATACAAACAAACAAATAATTGTTTTGAACCTCACAAAATCAATAGACTGTAGGGGGATTTTGTTTTATATAGTAACTCTGTAGGGGGATTTTGTTTTATATAGTAATTCACTTACTTCAGCTTATATGTTATAGCCTATGTTATCACAGAGTAAGTTAGAATCTGAAACAGTTCTTATTATGCTCTTCATGTATTGTCAAATGTAATTGACCTAAGTGCATTCTTCTTCAGAATTCATATTTTCTTGCATTTTCAGAAGCCTTCTTTAATGATCTATTCTGCATATGTACTGATTTCTGACTATTTCTGAGAGGAAGATTTCATGGAAGAAAAGTACTCAAAGGCAAAATCAATCTCACAGCTGATGAATAATATTGCACAACATACAGCTGGTATTTTGCATTATTTATGACAGACTGGAATTCTGCTGAAACTAATTTTTTTACAGTTAGCCACAATTTTTACAGATAGCCACAACTGGAAAAGGATACAATATTTTTGTTTCTATAACTTAAGCCTGTGAGTTTGCAGAAAAGGCCAAGACCCATAAAGTTAGGATTAAAACCTCCTCAAAATTTTCAGAAAGGCATGCAAATATTAAGATTTGAATTATGATCTTATCCAGTTACATTTACTCAATTGGGCTCCAGTTCCCACTGTTTCCCAGATCTTCCAAATCTGAGTTTCATGCAGCCTACTGGACATGGAGACTTCAGAAGTTATATTCTGTCTGTCACTGGGCCCCAGAATTGTTTAGAGCAGATAACAGTTGGAGTCATGAAGGTCAGACCCTCAAATATGTTAATTCTCAGCCATGACAATTAAGGGACAAAGCACTTTCAGGAGTCTGTGCCTCAGTTCTTCAAAGCACTCAGCCTCTCTAACTGGCCTAGTTTTCCCCCCTTTACTGTCTTCTGCTGCTGTGTCAGCATTACAGCAGTCTCAAAGGCCAATAGCTGAACTGAAATAAGGAGCAGCTGACCATTCCTAAAACTGCTCTTTTATCTCCTGGAAGAGATGAAATAAGCCTACAGGCTGGTCATTTGCTTTTCAATAGCAATTGGAATAAACATGCAGAAATTTGTGTGTTATTTGTCGGGAGGGATTTTAGCTAGTTCTTTCATTGTTGGAGCTTTTGTCTTTTTGGATTTCCTTTTTTATTAAAATTCTAGGGAGAAAAAAACCCACACAGCTGTGCCATTCATTCACTCCTGTTATCTTTTTATCTCTTGCTTGTTTGTTAAAATGCAGAGATCACCCATGCCATGACAGCATTGAGCAGAATCCATGGAATTTATGCAGGTCAGGGTCCATAACAGTATCAACAATGAAATGGCCATTCGGTTAGGGACAAGCTGGCTGCTGATCTCAGCTGTAAACTGATGCTGTTTCACTATCAAGGTCAAGAACAGAACAGTGTCCTAGCAGCAAGTGATGGTCGAATGTCATTGGAAGTGGAAGAAAAGACACTCAGACCTGTAAGATTAACAACCTCCATTCCAGAGAGAAAGGAAAAACGCAGCAGATGTTGGCAATTTCCTCCTAAAGTCCTCATCTGCCTACTCCAGCTGACATCTGGAGCATGCTGCTTCCAAAGAACTCGGATCTTACAATTTACTGTGGGGTGGGTGAAGTTTATCTCCCACAGTGATCACAACTCCATGTGCCCTTGGATTTGCGTGATGTAATTACTTCCAGGACCAATCTCAAATGGACCAAAAAATGAGTATCAGTCTGGGGAAGCAGGAGATTTGTATGGCATACATATTCATTTTCCTTGTTGATGATCACAAAGGATTACAAATCTAGGTATTCTGGAGAAAGACACATAGTCCAGGACACCATAGAACTATTGAATCATCAAAACTGGAGAGACCTCTAAGATCATAAGTCAAACTGTTAACCTGTGACTACACTGTAACCCCTAAACTGTATCTTCCAGCGCCAGATCCAGATGCCTCTTAAACACTTCCAGAGACAGTGACTCGACCACTTCCCTGGGCAACCTATTCCAATGCCTGACCACACTAACGGTGAAATATTTTTTCCTCATATCCAATCAGAATCTCCTGTGTCTCAGATTATGACCATTCCTTCTAGTAATAGCCATTCCCATTCCCATCAGGACAGCTCTTGACCATTGGGATGATGTTCCACATACTCTTGTACATGGAAAGAATACCTCCAAACTTGTAAAATGGTCTATTTTTCATAAGAGGACTACTATCTATTAAGAAAAGCTTTGAACAGAGATTGGGGGGAAAAGATAATATGAGTAACAGAAGTCCATAATTAGGAATTATTCAGAATAAGATTCAAAGACCAAAAAAGTAAAATAAAAAGTCAGACTACTTATTTATGTATGCTAATGCACAGCATACAGGAAAAAAAAAACAAGGGACTGAAAGACTAATAATAGAAGAATACAGTTTGTTTAGAAAGATGAAGGATGACCACAGAACAGTGTCTATTGAAATCATGAGAGAGGGAAAGTGCTACATAAAAAATTAGGTAGACTTCAATGCTGACAGAGAATTTGTAGGCACTGCCTAATAAGAACAAGGATTAAGGGATAAAGCAAAGACTAAAGGAAAAATACAAACGTCACAAATTAACCCTAGACAGAGACGTAAGAAGTGTTATAAGAGATTAACTTGGTCAAAGAATAAAATCCTCATTGACTCCACCTACAAAAAGGAATTGCAAAAACTGTGGATGCTAGATAACTTACCAAAAATGAAATGCAAAAAGGAGCAGGAACATGTAATTGCATGGCATGAATTTTTTTTTATAAAAAAATAAAAAAGCAACAAAAAACCCCAAACCAAAAACACAAACAAACAGAACCCAAAAAAACCCAGCCAAACAAAAATAAACAAGAAAGAAAGAAAGAAATGAAAAACAGAAAAACAAAAGAGGGCATGGAATGAGATGCATCTATCAATCAACTACTTTGGAAAAACACCCTCATTGTATTAATGACATACTATAATACTTAATACTTTCATACTTTGAAACAGCTTTTTCATTTGCACTTTTAATTGTAAAAAGTAAGATCAGGGACTACTCTACCCAATAGAGAGGAAAATAGCTTGTAGGTGAATTTGAGCATGAAGGTGTTCTGTGCCTTTTTTACCCTAACAATCTCCAATAAACAAGCCAGCTGTGATCAAGTGACTAATAGAATTAAGATGGTATCTTCCCAAAATATTCCGAAGGAGATGATGTTTGCATTTACCTGGAAAATCAGGAAGAAGAGACATGCAGATGGCAGCCACCATGATAACCTGACTTTTTTTGTCCTAAATTTAAACTTTATCAATCTAATATGAATTCCTTCTGGACAGAATGGCAGACTGGGTGGAGAGGAATGAAGTCATTGAGGTCTTTCAGCTTCACTTCAATCATAGTATTGATATCCTCACATGATTTTCTCATGAATTATACAAGAAACATGATGAAATTCTTATAAGGAGGGTGCAAAACCTGTTGACTAAGTAGTGTGGAAGGATATGTTAAGAGAGGAGTTTTCCCATGGCTTATGTCCTCTTCCATAGTTTTATTAATACCTGAATGTTGCAACTGAAAGCATGCTCATTAAATTGCAAATGACATGAAGATATGATCTGGAAGAACAGTATGGGCAAACACAAAGTAAAACAAAACATCTGAACAGTAACAATAAACTATTATAAATGTAGACAGAAGCCAACTAGATGAGTCCTGGTCAAAAATGTGTCTGCAGAGGTTGTAGAACATCATGAACTGAAGGAATTTCACACTGCTGTTTAAAAGGCAAATGTCGTATCAGGATGCATGTCCCATAACACAGAATAATCCTGTTTTACTGAGAGTGCTCCAGCTCAGGTAGAGCACTGTTTCAGAAAAGGAATGGGCACTAACTGGAAATATCCCAGAGGTCAGAGTAGGCCACAGAGTAAGGAGTTTACATGCAGCAAATAAGATTCAGATTGGGTATCGTGAGCTCTGTGGTAGCAAAGATCTCCTACCGTTACCATATGTAGGATTGCCTAGGAAGGCTGTGGTCAGTGAAGGTCTATAAGAAGAGACTAGAACAGCATTTGTCAAGAATGACACTGGAAGAGTTGATTATGTCTTGGAGTAACAGAATGAACAACAAGAACACCTAAGATCCTTCCAGCACTGTGCTTCTGTGACACTCTGTGGTTTTCTGCTGTTTGCTCCAATGACTTGAGTTTCTTGCTCTAATGGGCTTGACTCCCAAAGCTGGGTGTGCTGGCTTCATGGGTGGTTTGCCAGGAAACTTTGTGTAAGTGCAAATATTTCTGACATCTGCAGATTTTCATAGGTATAATGCTAGAACTGCTTGTTGCAAAAGGATATACATGAGCTGAAGTTGCTCCTTCAGACAGAACTATTCATGGGACTTGTCCTTCATACTTAATTTCCTGAATTGAGCACACAACTGTGTTCTCAAATATTTCCATTACATGAACTCATCTCTTAGACATTTTCATCTATAGGCTGCAAGCAGGAAACCAGAGAACATGATTCAAAACCTAGCCCTATTCATTTTAATCCAGAATGGATAGTTTGAAATTGTGTGCCCTAAGGGACTATTAACAAAGATAGTATTCAAATTAGATTAAAGCTGGCAGACATGCTGTGAGTTATGTCTTCTCATTTCCCACAAGATTAAGCTTTTCTTTTGTTCCCAGTAATGTATGTCAACATGAATTAATGCAGGTATTTTATTACATATGTGGAAAAAAAATCAGACTCATCATTTATCTGCAATGGAAAATACACAAGACCATGTTTATTGGGTAGCTACTCTAGTTATCATGTCACACTGTAAAATAATTTCCCCCCCAAAGGCTTATAAGTTAATTAGATCTGATTTTTCTCACTTTTTCTTTAGCTTTTTTTTATGAGTGGCTTATAAGTTAATTAGATCTGATTTTTCCCACTTTTTCTTTAGCTTTTTTTTTATGAGTGTAATTTACATCTGTGCTACTGCAATATAAAGGCAAAAGGAATGAGAAAATATTTAAATCCCAAGTACAAGCCTATTTCCTATTCAGATTCTTTGGGACTGTGTACTTTCCTCAAATTTTGATCATATTGCTTTCCTCTTTTTTCTAGTACCACATCACACTATTAGTTACAGTAACTACATAGCATTGTCTGAGAGAAATGTATATATGTTCTTTCCCCAGTGTGTTTTCAGAAATCAGCTATACAAAAGTATTTTAAGAAAATGAGAGTAAGTTGCTTTAAGTGAAACAATTCTCTTCCTGTTAATCGATTTTCCTTTAGACTGAAAAGGACTTCTCATTTTAGCTTCTGCTTAGATGGTCCTTGTAGTATAAGAACATCTAATAGTTAAAATGAATATTCTTGATAAAATGGTAATTTCAGCAGTTTATTCAGGCAGAGCAGAACAAGAGTCCAGATTTTGAAAACTCAAAAAATGCTGAGAAATGTAAAATAGAAATTTTATATTAAAAAAAAGAAAATCTGAAGAAATGAGGAAGTAGGTCAAAAGGACTGCAGCATTTAGACCAAGAGAATTAAAACCATACAGCTCTACAACATAAAGGTTTGTAACACTTTTCTAAAGTGAAAAGCTATAATTATGCAAGTGTGATATGAAAGCAAAGTGAATATTACAGCAAGTTATAAGCATGGCAGAAATTTATCATACATAATATGAAAACATACCAGCTGCAAAACTGTAGGAGGCAACTGGTCCATCCTATAATAGTCAGTTTGAATTGTTTAAGAGGTCAGTGTCAGATACAGAGAGCTAATGGCACAGCGCACATGCATAGAACGCCCTATTTATACTTCCTGTCTTGCCTCTTTGCCTAAATCCGATTTAGATCCAAGATGAAAGTATAAGCTTTCAATTTATGTCCACTAATAATGTCTTGAACCTTGAAGCTCACCGTAATAATTCTTTTTAGCATGCGGAGAGAAGAGTGGCCCAAAGCTGCTCCTGTCTGAGGTTCCATAAAGCAAGAAACCCCGGGTAGTATTTATTTGGGAAAATATATAAAACCAAGTGAGCTGATGTGCACACGCCTTTCAGCTGAATCACCATTTTTGGAAAAGATCGGTAAAGATTTGGTTTATATTTCATATATATTTTGGTTTATATTTCAAATCAGTGACTGAACCATGGGAGGAACAAGAAAAGGCTGTGGAAGATGCCCTTAGGTTGTCCTGGCAAAAGTTTCAATCCCCTATTATGTGGCAGGTGAGGTGGAAGGACCATTGCTCCAGGTTCCATAGTGAACAGATCTATTATAGTGCCAGTGCTCTTTAAGGACCCATATGATACTGATTTCTTTTTCATACTGGTGGTATAAGTGTATGGGTTTATTTGCAATGAAGTGATACAGTTATGTAACGCTGAGAAATTTTGGGTGAAACTTCACAGAAAAACAGTGATTCCATAAAGGCCTCCCAAGGCTATACTATATACAAGCTATAATTCTTATACCATGAGAAATGGGAATGCTCACGAATGAGACCTTGCAGCATTTTTGCTGGAGTTAGTCTGGTCCAAACTGCTGACTCTGCCTGTCCAAGACAACAAAAACTGATCGGAAACACAGAAATAGAGAAGCAAGAAGGGAGAAAAAAATGTGGAGGACAAAATTTATAAATGTTCTAAAGTGTGAGTGAAGAATCTAGTGGAATAAATACATAGCTCTTACTCCCTCGTAAATACTGTTTTCCCAAAGAAAAATATTCCAAAATATGATCCAGAGACCTGGCATAGGAGAAGCACTATTTCACAAGGTTATCCCAAGGGATTCTGTTTTTGTGGATTTCTGTGTAGGATTCTAATTGCTATTATTTGTCACATTTTCAGAATAAAATCTTAGATAATGTCTTCAGTTGGCAGTATCTAAGTGAATAGTGATATAAATAATATAGACTGCTGAGAATTTTTTATAGAGGTTTCTTAATTATGCTTGGGGGGTGTTGAGGAATATAAATTTATTTAAAAACCCACAACAGCCTATCATCAAAATTGAAATATTACTTCTTCATTGTTCAGGTGATTGTTAAATTACATTTTCCCAGCATGACACATTGTCCCATAAAAATAATTGTTCAGGTTTTCCCTTCTCTTCAGTCAGGTCAGGCCTACACTACTTATGATGCAGCACAGGTTTCCTATTGAGTGCCACCATAAGAGGCTCATGAATGCCAAAGTATCAGGTACCAGCCAACCTCTGCCTGAATTTCAGTGAAGCTATATAGCTTACAATAAAAAATTAAGTACAAGATTGAATGATCTTCTAACAGAGTTCATCTCAATACATTCAAATAAAATGTTTTAATGCACAAATACTGGAAGTTTCCATTTGGAAAAAAAAAAAGCTTCAAGATTAAATATTTAACCATTAATTCACTGAAATTTTTAGTAATTGAGAATTATCTTGTAGAGTTGGCAAGTGATACTTTGGGGGATGGGAAAAGAAGCATCAATTTCCTTCACAAACTATAGGTTTTGATCATTTTCAATTAAGTGCTATGGCAAAGATTAATCAGCATAGTTGAGCTAGGCATATTTATGGCCTCTTTGGGAAACATAATCACTGAGATATTATGGAAGTACTCAGCCTACTGATGGAGTGTATCCTAACAACTGCTAAAAGCAGATCATTAGGAACGGGCAAAACTTCGTGGAATACCATCAAACTTTCCCGTTCACCTGTCATTTAACATAAGTCTTTTGGAAAGAAATGCTTGATTTGAAATTATTTTGGATATGTAAGAAGATAGAATCTGAAGAACAAGTTAATGCAATTAGCTTCAGATTCTGGAGCTTTTAAATCAATAAAATCTCTTAACAATTTCTATCATGACACTGTCAGAAAGAACAAATGTTCAAAGCTTTTTAGTTTGTCTGTTCCCATGGAGTATATCCACATCCCTGATGATTAGTAACAATATTCTAAAGATAATAGGAGCAGCTGTGAATTACATTTCTTACAATTACATTTCTAAAGAAATGTGTTAATTCTGTTTGCATTTAATACAATTTCCTTATCATAATACATTTCAGAATATATAATCCAGATGAGGAGTATTTGAGACTCACCAGCCAGAATAGTTTTCCAGTTAAACAAGAGCACTTTGGACCAATGGAATAGCTGCTGCCTAGGAGAAAAATAATGTATTCAGTCACTGTAGGAGTTTAAAGTGATTAGCTGAAAAATGAGGGAACAAACAACTAGACTGTTGAAAACTGATCCTTGTGTACTCTGGAGCTCATGGGTAGCAAAGCATTGTTCTTTGAATGAAGGAAATATTATGAATGTCAGATGTTGGTAAGCTCATGGAAGCATATTGTAAGACCCAGCAGATAGTTTATGACTAGAATAATATGACTGTACAGAGGTCATTTGATGCAGCAAAGAGCAGCTGCAATGCCTCTATGCTTTGTTGAAAATCTAAAGAATGCTCAAGTTTAACAAAGCCTCAGAGGAGAAGAACAGCACAATTCTTGTCAGTATAAGATTTGACCTTGATCTATAAAGTCAGACAGCTACATGGCAATGCAGTAGTGTGACACACTGCAAGAGCCTGTGCAACGTGGGTCTCGCTGATGGTCACTGCCACCTGTACTTGTTTTCTTTTCAAAAGTCTGTATCTCCTGCACTTTGTCCATAACTAAAATGGGGCACAGAAGTTACTCTGCAATATGTGTACCCTTGCTTTTTCCCAACACGTGTTGTTTATGTATCTGATTGCAAAACAGTGTGTTGGGTTGACCTTGGCCAACTAAGGGATACTTACCCAGCCTTCATTCCACTCCCCAGCTCCCTCCTGCCACAAAACAAGGGGAGAAAATAAAATAAGAAAGTTCTCAAGAGAAAGAGGAGAGGTTAATTTATCAATTGCCATCACAGGTGAAACAAACTTGACTTGGGGAAAAAGATCTTTTTCTTCCAATTAAAATAGTTTTGAGTGCTGAGAAACTAAGACAGAATTAAAATAACACTTCCCTCCCACCCCTCGTTCTTTTTCCCAGGCTCAACTTCATTCCTTCATTCCCACTCCTTCCTTGCCCTACAAGGTGCAGAGGGGATGGGGAATGAGAGCTTTGGTCAGACCATAACAGTTCCTCTCTGATGCTTCTTCCTTCACACAATTTTCCAGTGCTCCAGCATGGGCCCTCCACAGGCTGCAGCTTCCTTCAGGGCCAATCCACTTTCTCTGGCATGGGATCCTCCAGGTGCTGCTGTGTGGATATCTGTTTTGACATGGCAGTTCATGCTTTGCAGTGTGGATATCCACTCTGGGACGATCCACTCCACTGGCTCCAGAGAACCACCTGCTCAACTGAGGTATCTCCAAGGGCTGCAGGGAAATCTCTGTTCAGGCACCTAGAGCACCTCCTCCACACTCTCTCCTAGTATTCACAGTAGGACTGTTTCTCACACTTTTCCCCTCACTTCTTGAGGGCATTTTGACCTTTCTACATAGGTCAAGGTGCCCCACGCCTGGTTGAAGGGCTCAGCTCTGTCCTGCAGTGTGTCCACTGGAGCTGACAGGAACCAGCTGTCTCCTACATGGACCAAGCCTGGCCTCACCTCATAAGGGCCACCTCTGCAGCCTTCTCCCCACTGCCAACACCTCGACACCTACACCCCATACAAGCAGGCATGAAGTGACAGTTCTGGAGGAGGGTGTGAGAAGGGAAAGGAATGAGAAGGCACATCGGTGTTGGGTGAATAGGAGAATATTTCAGCTGATCTTCAAGACTCCATTGGAAATGGGATGCATTCAGGCAGTGAGACCAAGTGGCACAATTAAGAACTATAGCTGGAAATATCAGAAGCACCAACTGCCCACATTAAAATGTTGGTACATAAAAAAAATTATTATATCAGAAACAGAAAGAAATGGGAAATGTATATATTTTAAAAAGTTCTTAAATTCTTGTTACCTTCAAAGTCTTATTTACTTATTTTTTGTGTTTCCAGCAGAAATTATAAATACAGTGTATTTCAAATGCTAATATACTGGATTCAGACAATTAAAACACAGCAGCTTTATTTTGAACCCCATTAATCCCAAAGTACAATAGCAATCAGGGATCCCCTTGTATTTTTTTAATCCCCTGCACACTTTTGGTGTAATAAACTGCTTTGCTGGCTTGTTTGTAATACGTCTTGTGTTACATTCTGCAGCCTGAGCAATTACTGAACTCATTTAAATTCTAAGATAAGCTACTTTTCTCCCTTTTTAAGCATGAGGTCTAAAGGCGACATTGTAAATTCTGGGGATTCTGAGGGTTTGAGAGCTCGGTGGGTTTCCTGAGTTTGCTAAAACTTTCTTCCATAATTTAAACTCCTTTCTTCAAAAAAAAAAGAAAAAGGCACTCAGTTTAGGCATAACTGGTTTCCCCCCTAAGTGCTTAATCCAAAGCTCACTGAAGTTAATGGAAAGACTTCTGAGGGCTGCATCAGACTTGAAATGGAAGTCTGTGCCCTCTATTACTGACAATAGCTCTGCATACACAGAACTACCCAACGACAGATACTTAATGTACTTTTCTTTCCACAGAATTTCAGTCTGTATCTTCCACTGACTGTATTTCCCTCTACTCTGTGAATTTGTTTTCCCCTCTCTCCCTTCTTTTCTCTTTCTTATCCTGTTTATGTCAGATTTTGTTCTGTTGACTCAGTTTTTTGTCACCGTATCTCTATGTGGAGAGCAAACAATACACTGTCCAAAAATAATTTTCAGTCCCAGGGTTTTATCTAGCTCAGGAACAGACATTAGGAATTTACTTAATATCTCCATCTTAAATCTTACCACTTGTGAATAATAATGAAATTATTTAGAATAGTTTTAATCATAAGCCAAGATTTTTAAACTTGAGTGTCTAGGCATAAGCTTCTAAACCCACATTTAATTACTTAAGTGATCACTGATTCTCAAAAGTCCTCAGCATCCAGCACTTTTTAAACATGGTCTTACTCTTAAGAACCCAATGTTAATCACCTGGCTTACATTTAAGAGCCCAATGTTAATTACCTGGGCTTAACATGGACGGTGATTCTCCCAAATCTCTTCTTAAAAGAATAACTCCATTTATCTTTTTGAATTCCTTATAGAAGTGATTGTATGCTGTGCTGGTTTTGGCTGGGATGGAGCATACAGAGAATCTGAAAATTTTTATATTCCAAAGTCTGACTCTGCAACTTTTTCATCTTGATTTCTTTTTTTTTTTTCAGTTAAGTTCGCTATGTAGCAGGTCATATTTAAAGCACCGCAGAATTGATATAGCAAGGAATTTTTCTATGATTTTTACCTAGAAAAAGAAGGAAAAAAAAGCAAGTTACCACACCACACTGTATTCATAGCCATGCAGTGGCAGTTCTCAGAGTGTATTTCCAGCAAGAAAAAAAATGTGTATAGTACTCACTGCATTATTAAGAGTTCGCTATGTAGCAGGTCATATTTAAAGCACCGCAGAATTGATATAGCAAGGAATTTTTCTATGATTTTTACCTAGAAAAAGAAGGAAAAAAAAGCAAGTTACCACACCACACTGTATTCATAGCCATGCAGTGGCAGTTCTCAGAGTGTATTTCCAGCAAGAAAAAAAATGTGTATAGTACTCACTGCATTATTAAGTTTCTTTTTTATTTCCAGCAAGAAAAAAAATGTGTATGGTACTCATTGCATTATTAATTTTCTTTTTAATATCTTCCTTTAGTATTTCAACAAAGTAATCTAAATGGCTATATTTTATAGTAAAAACTATAAAGTATATACCAGAGAAGATGATTTGATACTCCATATTTGTCTAAACAAGATGAATATCAGTGGTTTTTTCAATGTGTGAATACAGATTTTTCTGGGGATTGTGGATCCCACTAAGACAATCACAACAGAAGCTCACAGGTAATGTTATGGAAGACAGAATTTTGCAGAGTTTGATTTTCTTTGCCACCTTCATCCTTTCCAGCCTAGAGAGATGGAAACTACAGGTTGCAGTCACTGTCCAGACAGACAGGATTTATTGTTCCTTTACAGGCAAAGCAATATCAGCACATTCTTGCTCTAAATGTCACAGCCTTTGAACCCTGATGATAGAGGCATCTCGTGATGATAAGAGAATTACAAAGGTACTATTTTTTGTTAGGGAAAAGTAATGCTTTCAAGAAGAGATGCTTGCATGTACAATAATATGGGGAGGGGGAGTAGTCCTGTCAGTGTTTTGTCTATCTGCTCCCAGGGTCTCTGCCTCCTGCATCAAACACTCAGTTTGGGGTTGGTATGGATGTGGGTGACCAGCTAGCCCTGCTGGGGGCAGAAACAGAGCTTGAGGTAGATGTCCAGGATGGAGCTGGGTAGGAATGGGCGGCAAGACACCCCTTGAGTGGGGCTACTCTAAGCTCATACCATGTAATGGTCATGCCATGCCAGACCATCTCCCTCCACAGCCCCAACCCACCATCTTGGCATTCCAGATAGGCCTCTTCCCCATCCCCTTTCTATGCCTGTGTCCAGAACTGGCTCCAGATAGGTCAATCCTGGTCCCCAGTTTTGGTGGGCTGACTCTGACAAGCAGCCAAGTATCCAAGTTGCTGGGAAATCTCCCTTAATTTATACAGTAATAGTGGCACACTCTTCCTGCCCAACATGAGCTGCTCTCATAAGGCCTGTATAGGTGGAGGATAGTGCAACTCTAGGTGTCTAATACTGGAAATGTGCAAAGTACTATTCAATGTATTTTACTTTATCAGTGATGAGGCAGTCATGCACGGCTCTTCTACTTAAAGAGCAGTGATTAGAAAGTAAACTCACTAGGTCCAAGCAATCATATTCCCTGTTGTACATGGGGTGTTTTTAAGCAAGTCCTCATCTAACTGGAACCATCAATTCTTTTAATAGAAGCCACTGAAGAGAGCTAAACTTATTTTGAAACAGAAGTCAATCACCGTCATCCAAGGTTTTAAAAAATTGTTGAATTGTGCATCATCTGAACTGCTGAAACAAGGTCCTCTAAGCAGTGAGTGATACTCTATTGCAGCCTACAAATCCAATATCCCTTTCACTTGTTCTCCTCATAGGAATTCCAGTTTTGTCCTTTGCAAGGTCCAGGAAAAAGGACCAGAGCAGGTTACTTACTGATCTTGCACTGGATTTACACAATGACATTTCCTTAGCTATCAGTTTGGCTTCTTAGTTCAAAGCTAAACACAGCTAGTAACAGCTGGTATCAGACACAAAGTCTAAAATATTGATGGGTGACTGAAAAACATGTTGAAGAATAAGGTGCAAGACTGTTTGAAGCACCTTTAAGCAGCCACCATACAACAAGCTGAGATTGCTCTGTGCTTCAACTCTTCTCTTAAGATCATTTTCTGTTCCTGCATTTATCCACTGAACTTGACTTAAACCTTGCATTCTTTCTGCTCTATAAATTGCACTTTTTTTTGCCATAAATTCCTTGAAAGCACATTCAGAACTAGTGCAAATGTTATAAGTAAGCATAGAAACAATCCATTGATGTACACTACTGTTTTACTAATTTCAAATTTAGTCATGAAGGATGTATATTGAAGAAAACAAAATGTTGCTTTGACTATAATGAAAATGGCAATACTATTCCACTTTTGACTGCTTGTAGTATCAACCACAGATTGTTCATGAGTTAAGGAAAGCAGTAATCATCACATTATCATGTCAAAATTGTATTCTTGTGAACAGTCTATTTTCTTGTGGAGTTTGGCTGAAGTCCCCTCCACTTTCGGAAAAAATATATCTGGTAGATTTCAAAGTGGGAAATGACTACTGTGATTCTCTGTACTGACCTTTTTTGAAGGTGACTCTGGAAAACTCAATAAAGATGGCCATAACAATTGACAAGAAAAGAATCATTTAAACTAGTGTTTCACATTGAAATCCCCATGACCTATGTATCATTCAGATGTACAAGAGAAATACTGAGGTCTGTTGGCAACATAGTCTTGTATTTTTCATTTCATGCAATCCCTATTTGTACTGTATCATGTAAGCAGCAGAGACAAGCATAAATATTCTACAGCATATTTCATCATAAACCAATCCTAACTATGCTAAAGTCACATGGGGATAAGATAATAATAGACCACACATTTCAACAACAGTGAATGATGACAGGCTTTACACTAAAAAAGCCCTGTGAAGAAATCTCCCTCTGAGTAGGGCAACAAAGTGGCAATGAATTTCTCCTTTATGTATTTTTGTTAATCAGTTGCCAGATTACATTAATTAAATAACAGGTAGCTAATGGATATGTTTCTATTTTTACATACAAAAATCATTGTGTGATGTTTAGCTTTAAAACATTCACAATACTCAAAGGCATTGTTTTAATTATATGAGTGATAATTTGTATTGAGGTTATCTGACTTGTCAGATGCAGAAAAAAGAAAAATCTGAAAGTAGCAGGAGTTAGACCTTATATTCAGCTTAGAAGAAGATAAGGAGTGATCAAATAGCCAAATCATGACTTGCAGATGAGAAAGCAGTTTCCAAGAGAACATTCCAGCAGTGACTCTGATAAAAAAGATGAACAAAAAAAAGGTATTGAAACATGGAAGGGTTGGTAAAATGTCTAGTGTATGTAAATTATTTTACAGTGCACACACGAATTACTAAGCCATCTTTTTTTTTTTGAAGGTGATAATCTTTCTGAAGAACTGCTGACTTCTGAAAACTCAGGGAAAGTCAGCATATCTGAAAAAGCTGTGATAAAAATAAGTATGAACATTGAAAATTTTATCTTAATTTCTCTGTCTCTCAAAGCATATAATGTAGAAGTTATGCAATCATTTTAATTTCTATCCAGCAGATTACATAGAGGCATACTTTCAAATGTGCATACTACTGCAAAATAAGATAGAATAATAAGCAAAAGAAAAAACTGTAGATAACCACTAACAATGAATAATATCTGATTTAGTGTATCCAAATGGGAAAAAAACTACATCCCAGCAGTGGATAGAGAAGAGCACATTAATCAGGAATAAGTCTAATTGAATTAAGTCTGAACAACACAGGAGTTCTGTGAACACAGCCCAGGAGTGTTAGTGCTTTACAGAAACAAGTAAATAAATATTTGCTTCTATAAAAATTGCTCCACTCTTCTTAGCATTCAGCCTTGCTGTAGCAGTTTGAACTGTATCGTGGAGAACTACCGATAGGTCTCTTCTCCCAGCACAGCACCTAGGGGTCAGAACTTGCATGTCCAGATGCTGATGGCTACTTTTAATCAGCATATGAGGATGACAGAGCTGTGCTGATTAGCAAATCCTAGTGCCATTATCCAGTGAGGTTCACCCTTGTGCAAGAGCTGTAACACAGTGTGAGGATGCAGTGAATATATCTAAAGTGCATGGACAAACAGATAACATTAATCATGAACAGTA
>NW_008690796.1:15602-16832 GCF_000695815.1 Acanthisitta chloris | reverse complement strand
ACACAGGAGAAATCATGAGCCCCTTTAGTCTTATGTTCTTCTTAGTTATGCTGAGATGTATGAACAAAAGCTATTATACTAGAATTCTCAAAATATAACTATTATTTTCTACACATTGTTTTTGCACTGAGTTCTAATTAGAACAGAAAGATTGCATCCCAGTTCAGCTAGAGCAAGAATGCCACCATTGTTTCTGGTAGAAACATTTTGTCTTATAATAGGAAGTTAAGCATCAAATCATTATATTTATGAATTTTGGTTGTTATTTTGTGAGGTCACATATGTGATCATGGGAAGCTTATTATTATTCTCATTTTGTTTTGCACCACAGAATCAAAGAAAATTCATGTAAATGCAGTTCATTCTTATTGTTGCTGATTAGCTCCTGCCTTATTGTACTCAGTGGCAAGCCAAAACTTGGTATTTCTGTAGTTAGGTATTCAGCAATGACCAAACAGCAACATCAATCCTTTCTGACTCTGGAAAGCAAAAAGACTGCAAAGGCAAAACATAATGCACCTTTCAGGCTTGTTTTGTCTTATCAGCCAGAATAATATGAAGGGAATTTATTATCTGTCTTAAGGAAAAATATTTTTCTCTGAAGAAGTAAAGCTCCATTGGTAAGTGATGTTTGCTGTGGAACTATTCACTTGTAAAGCTCTGAAACCTGGCAAAGAAATGTTTCAAAGCCTCAAGTCATTTTGCTGCTTTTCTTTTTGTAAAAGCAGTTTTTAAGTAATGCAAAAGAAAGACCATAGCTATGCTGAAAATACTTGGAGGCCAGTGCTTTGAGGATCCTTTACTGCAGTTAATCTCTCAGATGGCTGCTGTCAGTACCACTCCTCCTGAAGCATCTCCTAATTGGCTCCCTGAAAGTTCAGCTTCTTGCCCTTCAAAGAGCAGCAGTGTGGCTGCTGTCAAAGCAGGAGCCACTTAACTCAGGGTATGATCTTAATAAAAATTCTGTCTTTCCAGAAGCATTATTGCCCATACCCTTTTTTTTTTTTCATCTCACAACTTTCTTTCCTACATTAACAAAAGGGACAGAAGAGCAATCAGGCTCTGCTCTCATGTACACTGGTGTGATGATTATGGAAGAGGTGGGTCATTCCTCTCTGGGAATAGTTACATGAATCAAGTGCAAGAATCAGGGAAGGGCTGTGAACAATTTTACTCCTCAGGCTGTGGTTTCCAGCATACTTTAATGCTGTCCCAGACTAGGTCTGGTGT
>NW_008690796.1:0-15527 GCF_000695815.1 Acanthisitta chloris | reverse complement strand
ATGATTATGGAAGAGGTGGGTCATTCCTCTCTGGGAATAGTTACATGAATCAAGTGCAAGAATCAGGGAAGGGCTGTGAACAATTTTACTCCTCAGGCTGTGGTTTCCAGCATACTTTAATGCTGTCACAGACTAGGTCTGGTGTCACCAGACATTAGAATGTTTTATTCTCAGAAGGGAGTGTTATGATTTAAGAAAAAGCCAGTTGTGTGTCTTCTGTTATTCACCAGACATTAGAATGTTTTATTCTCGGAAGGGAGTGTTATGATTTAAGAAAAAAACAGTTGTGTGTCTTCTGTTACACAACTGCCACAGAACAGCCTTACTCAGTCTACCCCTGAGTATTCTGGTTTGATTTGAGGCGGTAGTATGAGGCAAATGGTTTCTTATCTGATGTAATTGTCCCCGTAATATTTGCAAATGTTGATTTGTTTTCTTAAAAAAAGTCTAAGGAAAATGATTAGAAGAAAAAATCCTTTCCACCTAAGATTCATTAAATTCCTACACGTTACTACCTGCAAAGCATTTACCCAATAGCCAAGAATGGGAGAAGCTGGATTCTCCTTCTGAGACAGTTCTTGATTCAAAACACCAAAATATTCCTTCATAAACTGAAATACCAAGACAGATTCTGACTCAGTGATTCTCTTGCCTGGAGGTTAGAAGATTTGCCTCACTTTCACTGACCATGTAGTTATTTAAAATACAAGATGAAACATTACCATCAAGAGGGACTGAGATTAGTTAACCCAGGGACTCCTAAGTAGTGTGGCTGACCTTTCAATCTTGAGTTGCCTGTGTTTCAGGGGAAAATCAAGCAGATCTGCCATGCAGCTGGGACTGGAAAGACTGGACAGACCATAAAACAATAGTTAGGACATACTCCTTGGAGGTGGGTGATGTGAACATATCTCAGACAGAGAGGAAAACTCTCTCTCTTAAGCAAGTGAAGTACCCAGCTAAATGGGTACTGCAATCTGCAGGCTGATCTCTTGGTTATCTGTATTTCCTGTTAGAATGGACTTAAAAGGTTTTTTTACTCAAACTGGATTTTTTCTTTTTCTGGATGCTTCTTTTCAGCAAAAGAATAGTCAGATTTTGTCTATTTGAACTGACTTTCACTCTTTTCTCCCACCCATCATTTGGCTACTGGACAAACAGACATTTTCTTTTGGCCTGTTCTCAAAAGGAATTACTAAGGTGTTGTAGTCAGAGTGCTGAAAATCCTGCTGTCCTGGAGGCTGAACTCAAAGTCATTTCAAAGCCATAACATTAGTAGAGAATGACAGTCAATTGACATTTTGTGTTGCTGAAACAAAATAAAAGTAACATAGCATTGCACAAGGTTTTCTCAAGAGTAACAGAAAAAACTGCTTTGGAAAGTGTAAAATAAACTTAAGAATGGTGGGGGTTTTATTGGTTTCAAATAATATATGTACAATTCATACTTGTTTTGCGTTTTCTCTTTTACTAACTCAGATGAACTAAGTCCCCTATAAATTCCTTCAGCTATACTATGGAATCTCTGTCAAAGTGACAGTAGAGAATGACATCTTCTCCTACCAAATTTTCTTACACTAAATTAACTCCAGAAAGATCCTTTTTTTAAAGAAGGTTAAGAACTGTGAAAATGAGACATTTGTATTGCCTGTGCAATGGCTATACATATACTAGGCAAATCCTGACAGAGCAAAAATTAGCCTCTGATTTCTTCCTCTCCTTTCATTACTTGTGGTCTTGTTTTGCACCTGTTCAGCACTTGTCCTTACAGATGCATTTTAGCTATCGTTTAGGCACTTGCAGGAGCCAAATGAGAACAGATGCGTCATAAGTACAAAATATATCCTAAAAGGACATGCCGTAATGAGAAATCAGAGCTGAATGGGAGGAAAAACAAAACACGGCAGGATACAGAGAATGCAGACCTAAAATTAGCATAGGATAGATACACTGAAAAGACAAAATTCAGCAAATAAGGGCTCCTGGTTTATTGTCTAAAATATGCCTATCTGCATTCCCAGGGAACAGCATCAATCTGTCTTGATTTCTGAATAAATTGAGCTCTCAAGCAAAATCCCTGTAAAAGAAGGCAGCTCTATTTTTATCACTGTGACCTTTTTAGAAGGACTTCAGGGAAGAAGGAAACAAACTTATTTCTATTACCCAAAGTCCATTTCTGCTTTCCTCTCTGAAATACGTTGTTTGCCACTGTTATTTAGCTATCCAGCACTAATCGTATTTGAAAATTCATGTATCACAACATGCTTGCTTTCTTGTTTGGTCTCATCTGGTCTTTGACTGGTATTAAAATGTTATGTAAGAATCTAGATCCCAAATTCATTGACGTTTGTCAGTGGCTTTAGTCAGCTTTGGATCAAGAGCTGAATTTCAATAAAGAATCTTATGAATGTGCAGGAATTTGCACAAAATCTATAGAAATATATTCTTACTAGCTATATGAAATGTATTAACTCTCACAGTTAGGGCTTTTTCACTTATTTTCATTTCCCAGGATGAGAAAACCTTGATTTAATTAGGAACTTTTCTGGGACTGCTAATACCTGGTTGGAAACAGAGTGAATATGTATTTGGGGCATATATTCCAGAATGAAGACGTGGGTGCCATGGATAACGGATTTTTATAGTGTTATGTAGGGCGGGTTTTTGCATTTGTGACAGCACTGTAGGATTGTTAGATAACTGGCTGAAGCAATCGGAATTTTTAACTTGTGTCTTTAAGGGTGTGATACCAGGAGGCTAGAAAAGGCAAATATAGTGCTTATTCTGAAGAAATTGGGACATAATGAATTGCAGACAAATCAGCTTAACTTCACCATTCCAAAATAATCAATCGATCTACTTAGAAGAATTTGGAAAATAATACAGCAATGAGACAGTGGTCAGAATACAGCTGTGTATATCAAATCATGTCAAATCATTCAGTTATCTATGAAATGTTAACAGGGATGTCCCACAGAGCCGGAGCAGATCCAAACATATACATGTTGATTGTATTTAGGTTTTTGATACTGTGTCAAGCAATACTTTCCAAAACATACTTAAAAAGCATGGTTTTCATGGAGCTTTTCTGAGGGTGTGAATACCCCTAAATAACTATATGTGAAGTATAGGTATCAATGATACACCAGTATGGAAGGACGTATCAAGTGGGGCTTCATCGAGATCTGTCATGAGTATGAAGTTATTCGTATTTTCATTTGAAATTATGGAATACTGAGAAAATGTATTTCATTTGCATGTGGCACAGCTGAAGGACTGCAAAAACTTTAGAGAGCAGGTCAAGAATTTGAAAGAATCTTTCCATAAACAGAAATGGTCTGAAAATACAGAATGAAATTCAGTAATATAAACTTATAAATTTTATACTTAGATAGAAAGAATTGTGTGTATGACATGAAAGACATTCTGGAGTCATTTTTCAGTAATGTGGTTATACTCAAACTTTCAGCACATGGTGACAATATCAGGTATTTGCTGTGAAAAAAACACAAGATTGAGGATTGTTAAATAAGTAATATAGTCCTGAATACCTGAAAAGTCAACCAGAGGTCAGATAAATTTTATACTTAGATAGAAAGAATTGTGTGTATGACATGAAAGACATTCTGGAGTCATTTTTCAGTAATGTGGTTATACTCAAACTTTCAGCACATGGTGACAATATCAGGTATTTGCTGTGAAAAAAACACAAGATTGAGGATTGTTAAATAAGTAATATAGTCCTGAATACCTGAAAAGTCAACCAGAGGTCAGTTTCTGCCTTACTTTTTTTTTTTCCCTAAGGAGAAAGAGTGAAAGAAATGGGGTGTATAAGAGAGAGGGATGCAGTGTAACCTATGTCCCAGTGATTCACATGCGTGTGACCCAAGGTCTTTCTTCATGTGGCTTGTCTGCCTAACTTGATTCTGATTTAGTAAAAAGATAGTTGTTAAACTTTTAAAGTAATTTAGTTAAAACCCTGCAAGACAAGAAATATGACTATACAGAAGTGAAGTTGCTGAGAGGGTAGTGATTAGTAACTCAAGGACTGAAAGGGAAGACTAGTGACAGAACCTGGGCAAAATATAGAGAATAAGGAGAGAGCAACCCAGGCTGTTTCAAGAAACAATGCATGTTAATATCTTCTGAACTGACTAATAACTACCTAGATGACACAGATGCTTTGGGTGTGGTAAGGATAGTAATGCTTATCTTGGTAACTGCACATATCAACCTATGAACATTTGTCTGACACATTACATGAGGTACATTCTGCTTGCAGGGTCCGCCTGGGCATAGGAGGACAAAATTTGCTCAAGCAAATGCAGCCTATTACATGGAGGGTTACAGCAGGAACACCATGATACCAAAGGGTTGGTGCAAATAGAAGAGGAAAATCTTTTCTACAATAGGGGAGCAGCTGAAGCAGCTTTAGGCCCTCTATTGCTAAAGGTCCTGGCAGAAAACTTTAGACATTTGAGAAGAATGTCATAGTTACAACTGATTTTGTCTGAGAGCAGAGGGGACGTGAGGTTGACTTTATACTAGCATTTGGATTTTCAGGAAGCTTCATGAGCAAACAGAAAGCTGGATGGAGATTAGACTTCATGTGATGTTGGGAACATTGCATCAGAAGTGATGTCAATGATTGTGCAGTTTCCCAAGGGCAAGACATATCCGAGGCTTGTGACAGTCTAATATTTAGCTCATCTCAAAAGAATGAGGTGGAGAATAAGGTCATTAAGTGTAACTGGATTATAATGCTCTACTCTATGTCTTCACTGACCACTATGATTTATTTTGGAAAGAGGCAGAAAAACAGAATAAAAGTACCAGAAACAGTCATGCTGAGGAAATATAAAATTTCATGGGGGATAACTCACTCAGTCTCTCCACTTATTTGTGTAGAATGTACAGAAACCTGGCTGCTGGTGTCTAGACGTCTCCCGTGCTCAAACTGGTTTGGCTAGGGCTAGGTCAGGTGCACAGTGCAGTTGCATGCGGTCACCAGACAATAGGCTGTATCAACATAATTTTGTTAATTCAAAGGAATTGAAACCACAATCTGTGGAAGCTGAAAGGCCTTATTGTTTTGAAAATTGTCTCAGTAATAATAACACAGCCTCCTATCAAAGATCTTACCAAAGGGAAATAACACCTCAAGATGTGTGTGTGTGTGTGAATCAGCATGATGTTGGTTCAGTAGAACTGTGCCAGCTAAAGATCTGCTTAAAATATTAGATTCCTGACATCAATTACAAGTATTGCCTAATCTTATTTTTTAAAAAAATGGTAATTAGGTTTCACTCCTACAAGCAGCAGGATAATTGGGTCCCAAAGGTCTGGAATAAGGTTAAACAATTAGACTGTATTTGCAAATGAATCTGTCCTGATTGGCACTTGAAAGGATAAAAGGTTTATTTGAAGTTGTTAGGATTTTAACCCGTGATTTCATGAAGTCCATGTATATCATACTTGAAAACAGTTCTCCAGATACCTCTGGACTTTGGTTGGAATTTGAGTAAAGTTAAAAAGAATGCACTGAGCATTCCTTCTGACTTCTTGTTTCATTGACTCAATATTAGGATTTATTATTAGTTGGTAAGTTATTGATTATTGGATCAATATATCTTGAAATTCAGCTCAACAAAACACAACATCTATTTATCACAGGAATTTTAGAGACAAGTAAACTGAAAGAAAGGTAGATTTATGAAGCCACCAAAGGTCACACAAGTGAGTTAGCAGCAAAACAAAGAATAGGTCTTCTGAATGACAGCTTCTAGTCCAACATCTGCACAGCTAGGCTTAAAATCAGTAATACAGAGAAACAAAGCAGCCTGACAGGGCAGAAAAATGATGGTGAACGATATAAGAAATATTGTTACAGAAGCAGCTTTATTTTTCATGTGTGGCAAAGTCCAGAAAAAATGCAATTCAGAATGATTTCTGCATCAGCTATGCAGAAGTGTTGTCCAAGCCAGTAGTCCATTGGGCTATGAAGTGATGAGGCTGATGGAAAAAAACCCCAACCAAACATGGAATTCCATCATATCACAACTGCTGATCTTTTCAAAATTTATGCAGTTATATGTGGTGTTTTATATCCAATTCAGCATAGACATTAAACTGAATGTCATTCTTTCTTCACTGGATTAGTTTGATTCAAAATGGCAACTAAAATATTACTTTCCGTCATATAATTTCAGTTAATCTGCTGAATTATTCTTTCAGGAGTTGCAAAATACAGAACAGTATCCACAGCAGTGGATAAACCAAACAGTTGTATATACATCTGCATTACTGAGATAGAACTATAGGACATAGGTTGCAGGATATTTCCTTTTCATCAATTTTGATAACTCAGAAGTTCTTGAACTGAAAAACATGCCTTGGAGCACAACCAAAGCCAGACTAAAGGCTGACCTCAGATTTTGTTTTTAGAAGAATCTACAAGTGATAAAGGGAAAAGGATTAGAATCTCTTGAAAATATGAATATGAGTTTCATTATTCACAGATAATAATTTCAGTTCTGTGTTTCATAACCAGCAAATCTAGAACAACTTTTAATTTTTAATTAACTTCTTATGTAGGAGTTAAAACATAAAAATACCAGCCAACTTTCCTGGTAACAGTTGCGCAGTAAATAGCAATACTGCTATTTACAAGATGCAAATATCTTCATTGAATCATAAAATATCTCAAGTCTGAATGAACCTATAAGTATCATCATGCCCAGCTCCCTGGTCCCCACAGGACTGCCTAAAACTAAACCATATCACTAAAGAGTGTTGACTCATAAGCAGCATTAGAGGAATTCTTTCATACCTTGGAGAACTTAATCACCCACACTGATGGTGACAATACATCAGGCACTTCTACAAAGAGTATAGTAGGACTTTTTTCGTTATGCATCTGTTCATAGAGCTTTCCCCCAGAAGTCAGTTTTCTGAATTGCATGGTCTTCATATGCATTAGGATGACAAATGGCCATGCTGAGCTGAAACAAAAAGTGCTTACCTACAAAGTAGTCAATACAACTTCTCTGCAACCCTATATCATCTGCATATAGCTACATAATCCTCTCCATTTTATTGAACGAGTAATGTCTGTTGTTTGAGGAAATCCAGTAAGATTTTTTTAAATGGAGTCAGCTGTTCCAAAAAGGTAGAAAGTCTATACAGATTAGCTCCATAAGTAAAAAAGTCAACATGGGAAAAACTCTTTAGAAAGTTGTTGACTTAGTTATCAGGAGTGTTGTTAGGTTTCACCACTCAACAGGGAGACAGAGAGGTAATTGCTGTACATATCACACAGTGTAAATAATGAAAGGAATAGGTTTACACATATTCTTAATGTCTGCAGTGCCTTTCTTTCAAGTTCATACAAGCAAAAGCCCCCTTCTAACAAAATATTCTTGGAGTTATTTATTCTTTTCAGCCATTTCAGATGAATGTGTATGCTTACTCTGTGTCTGGTGAAATGCTGAATTCTCATGGACATGTCAGCCAGGCTGCAGGACTTCCACACTGCTTTTGCAGGGACAGTGCTGACTGGCAAGGCCACATCCTCATTCTCCTGACACCACACATACGCACACACTAATTATTTAGACCCAGTTCCTAGCTAAGTTAAATAAGGGCAGAGCCTTTACAGCTAAGTTTCTTGTTTGGCCACAGCCAGCATCCACTCTGCAACCAGACAAACTCAACTGGAAAAGATCCTAAAAATGGCCAGGAGTTGGCTGGGGTAAAGTAAAACCCCATATTTCTCTACCTTTTAGTGCTGTTTAATAGGCCTAACTGAGGGCAGCTTCTTCCATGGATAAGCATTTGATGGGAGAGCTGCAGTTCTTGGTTTTGGCCACGGCAGCTATTCTTGCCTGTAGTTAATTAGCCCATCTGAGGAAGGTGTGATAACCTGCTGGTACAAATCAGTGGCCTCAGAGCTTCTTCTGGAGGCCTTAATCATGTTCCCTTACCTGAATTTAATCACATATGGTGTGGTCATCTGCACACTGTAATCCTCCTGCAGTGCTGCTGCAGATATCTAAGGGAGTTTTCTATTCAGGCCAGGAAAAAGCTGTGTTCAAACTGCAGGAAGTTCCCCATGACTTATTACAGGAATTGATAGCCCTTTAGCTAAAAGGTGGGTGAACAAGTGTTAAGCAAAAAGGATTTCAGGTGTAACCAGTTTAAATTGGAATGTCTGCCTGCTTGACTCAGGAATATTACTGGGGAAGCTGATGCCCTCCCCTGTGAGTATATGCTTCAGGGGTGTTGTGGACTGAAAAACAGGACAGCTGCTATTGGATTGCTTCAGTATGGTGGTTAGTTTATTTTCAGCAGACATTGATCAGGACTTTGTTATTTATCATTCACTGTTTCTCTGTGCTGCGTTACCCTTGAAAAAAGTATGATTTAATAGGAACAAATATCATAGGGAGTAAAGGGATGGTAAGAGGGGCCAAAACCAGTTATGCTGATTTTGTTTTCCTTTTCCAGTCTCTGAGCAACAGGTAAAGTTTTCCTAACTACAAAAGAACTTGTCCACCTAAGGTTTGGGCTCAGATTTGACTTAAACCCTTGCATGCCACTGACCTTTAGTAAAGCTGAGATTCCTGAGAGCCAGTTTTGTAGCCTTTCAGTGTCTAGATTGGTTAGTAAGCTTTGAGTGTGTCACCCAGGATCCTTTCTGTTGCATAGTCCTTTCAAACCTTGAGTATGGTCAAGCACAAAGAAATGTGTGAAACAAGTCTTGAAGCGATTCCTGGGCCCTACAACTCCTTAGTTCTGAGTTTTCTCTGACTTCCTTTTACATAAGTTTCTGTCTTCCTTTAAAAAGATATAGATATAAAAAAACCAATAAAAACATTTTCAAATAGTCACAATAGGTGACCTTTTTTGTTTCCAAGAAAGGGGGAGAAGGGTGAGGAGATCTCATAATAACAGAGCCTTAAGTAAAAAGTCCATATTGATGAGCAAAAATTTGAATCCCTCAGACTATATTTATCTCCAAAGAACTATACCAGGCTTGAAATAATTCTTGTCTTTTGTTGACCTTGGCAGGTTTCCAGAAAAAAAGCTACACAATCTGGAGAGCTCTAATGCAGGTCATGTAAGAATAATTCAGAGGCTCTATTTAAGGAACATATGCTGCATTCACTTATTTCTAACAGACACAAGGATAAAAAGTTGCTATACTAAAGAGAAAGAAATGCAGGGAAAGTGTGATGGGAGGGAACAAATGAATTGAAACTTCCAGGAAAAAACCATTGCATTTAAATTCCAGCAGACAGCAATTTTTTTTCTTTTTAGAGAAAACACTTCTTCAAGTAGCCATAAGTAGTGGTTTATTATTTTCAAGGATGAGTACTCTTCCCTCTGATCAGAAAACAAGAATTCTTTCTATCAGAAGAAAGATTCTAGTCTTTTGTACATGTATATAAACAGAGAGCAGTTGCTTGCCAGGAAATAGCCACACCAGGTTTACACCACATATATATAGGATCAGATCTGTTCTATTTTCCTCCTTGTCTAGAACTTCTAAGGAATAGTGAATATTGACTCTTAATTTTTCCATTAGATGGTGTAAAAGAAGAGTAGTTGGAGCCATTACTGAATTAGTACAAGGATAGCATGGGTAAAAGTGACAGGACATTAGATCAGACACGTTATAGCAGCTTCCAGTACCTGAAGGGCACATACAAGAAGGATGGAGAGGGACTTTTTACAAGGACACATGGTGACAGGATAAGAGGGAATGCCTTTAAATAGAAAGAGGGTTGGTTTGGATTAGATATTAGAAAGAAATTCTTGACTGGGAGGGTGGTAAGACACAGGAACTGGTTGCCCAGAGAAGCTGTGGATGCCCCATCCCTGGAATTGTTCAAGGCCAGGTTGGATGGGCCTTTGAGCAACCAGGTCTTGTGGACGGTGTTCCTGCCTACGGTGAGGGTGTTGGAACTAGTTGATCTTTCAGCTTACTTCCAACCCAAGCCATTCTATGGTATCAATATCCATAAAGAGCAGGGGTTTTAAAGTCCCTTTGGAAAGACCTCATTCAATGAGTTGCCTTCCAATGCATGTGTAAATGCATCCTGAATTAAAGGTGTAACCTATATAGACAGAAATCTTAAAAAGGGTGGAAAACCCCTCCAGATTTTCCACCTCAGTTTTCTCACCTCTTGGTTGTATAACTACAATCTCACCATGTTTCCATGAAAGCAGCAATGCCCATAGGAAGCCATGCACTCTCTGGGCAGCTGAACAAGAGATGATGTGGTTTCAAACAGATTAAAAGGCAAGAGAAAGTTTGAAAAGAAGTTTCAGAATTCAACAGGTACAGCAGCAACCTGTGCTTGAGAGCATTCTATGATCCATGCACTGCTACAGCAGAAAGGTAGGCAACAGAACCAAGCACAGCCAGCAAAGAATGTAACACTTAATGTCACTTAATGCAGCTGCCTATATTCTGAGACACAAAGGCTTTACCTGAAGGCACTGTAAAACCCATTCAGCAGTATCACTGCTGTCTGTCACCTAATCTGAATCATCACAGCCATCAGTGATTGTGTGCTGTAACTGGTACTTAACAGGCTGGAAAAAATCTAAAGAGGATTGGTAGGTTCATTCTACCTTTTCTTCAAGTTCATGCAGGAACAGAAGACATAGTTTTTCATCTTCCGGTTGCTGCTCTGTGTGTTTCTGAAGGACAAGAGTGAGTCTTACTCATATCATTTGTATAGCATACCTTTTTCTGAATATCTTTCATGGCAAATAGTGACTTTGTTTTTAGTTTTAATTCAGCCACACATTATTCATTGTGCATGCACTTAGTTTGCAGTCATACATTGGAATGTGCACACATTTATGACTAGGTTTCAAATCTGAGATGTTTAAGCAGAGACATCATTATGAAGATGCAGTTGTTAACTAGACCATATTTATATTTTGTCGCTTGAGGTTTTTTTTTCTGTTCCAGCCAAATAAATACATCCCTCTGACCAATAAATCAGTTCAGAATGTGCACAAAATTTTATTTTATGCATTTTGTCTAAAATGCTTTATATGCATAATGGTTAAATCTTGTGGTTAAGAAGACATTGTGCCTGACTGGGTTAAAGCTGGATTACAGTCTATTAGTGTGATGGATATCATGCTCTAAGGTTAGTGTCTGGAAACCATTTATGTAAGTTTATGCAGTGCCCAAGGGTGACAGTTCAAAATTTCTTAGCAAAACAGCAAATTCATCTTCCTAAAGTGTGCTCTATAGCCCGAGTCACCTTCTCCAGCAGGTGACAGCAGACAAAAATTCACTGGTGTTCAGCTCCTTGTCCAATATTGTCTTTCTTTGCTGCTTCAGAGTTCAGAGCAAACAGACTATGTCTTTTTTGCAAGCCTCTGCAATCCTGCATGGTCAATAGCAGTAACACCTTCCCCTTTGAACAACAGTGGAGTTCTGCCATATCTGCTTCTTCCCAGGGTCCAGGGAGAGCACTGGAGGGAATATATGTTACTAACAGTCCTGGTTCCAGCCAGGACAGAGTTAATTTTTGCAGCAGCCAGGAAGGGCACCTAGGACTTTGGGGTTATTCTATACCACCTCACCTCATGTGAAGGAGATGGAGGGGGTGGGGGGTGCCCATTGTGTGTGTTGGGGCAGCTCAGGGTTCCACGTGGTGAGAGTTCCCTGTCTTGTACACTCTGTTACTTATATAGTTGTTACTGTTCATTTCCTTGCACCATTGCTGTAAATTGTTCTTATCTCAACCAATGATCTTTACATTTTGTGCCTCCAATTCCCTCCATCCTGCCTCGGGGAGTGGGTGACCGAGTGGGAACACTAAGTTGGTGTATACAACTCCTAAACCCTGACATTAACATACACCAATAGCAGGGGGAATTAAATGTAAATTAGAAGGTATCTAACCATGGTGGAAAAACTGTGCTAAACTTCAGAACTGTAGGCACACAAGAAACCTAATTGGAGGGGTGGAACTATAGCTAACCTATTTTACCGACCTATCAGCTCAATTTTTCTGTTGGAGAATGACACATTCCTTTTAATACAATTTCTTAAGCAACCTTGTGAAAGAGAGCGGCTGTTTTTTAACACAGTCAAAACCTGTATGTTCTGTAACCTCAGGTTCAAATTGAAAAGTAATTGGAAAACCATTTGCTGTGTCTGGTCAGAAAGCATTTGACTTCAGTTTTGCCTGAGTTTGCTTAACTTTGGCTTCACTTTTTATGGGACACCCATCCCCCTGCCTACCCACCCCACCCCTCGCCCCACAATTTCATCAGCAAAACACTTTCTTTTTCTATCACATATGACAGGTTTTGCATCAGACACACATAAAACAATACGTGAGTATTTTAAGGAAAATTGTGTACAGATCTGTACAGGAAAAGGATGATTCAATATCTTTCAGATATACTTAAGACAAAAAAGCACAATCATATATGACACTTTTTTCAAGGTGCCAGTCTAACGATGAAATGGTCCTTTGTCAAGGAAATTGTTAAGATTTCCTCAAAAAAATTTGTGAACTAAACCCTGTTTGTTTATTGAAAGGCAGATGCAACACTTTTATGAATTCATTATGAATGATAATAGGATATGTTGGATAAATTCCTTCACAAATTTCAGAAGAGCAACTCTATTCATCTAGATGAGAATTCAGCCTTGTATGAAGCCAGAATATAAAATGATTGTTCTAGAAACAGCCAGTACCAATGGGATATTTCATCTTATCCTTTCTAAGATATTTTTTATACCTAATAAATCCCAAATTCATTTCAAATGTGTAGCACTGAGAGTTACAAACTTATACTGCAAAGTTCAAGTATTAGAATGTGGATTTGCCAGGTAATCAAAAGCAGTTCTCTATGGTTTACACAAAATCAATAAAAGATACTTTAAAAAGCAGTCAGCAGTTTTAGTTTCAGTAACTTGCCAGATGTTACTATATACATATACATTGGCTGCAACATGTAGCCTGAATCATTCAGACACTTAAATGAGTATTTGCCACAGGCAGTATGGGGAAGCCATGTACTGCAGACTACATTGGTAGTCTTTGTATGCCATGGTGAAACTGAATCAGAAAGATTCCCTGCTCATTGCTTCATAGATAAGCTATGCCCTCTTCTTTGGCTGAGACACATGAAAATTTACCCTCCCTATCTGTTTCTAGAAAGTGCATGTACAAGATTAATGTGCATGTATGAGAGTAACCACATGTAAAATTAAAATTTATTATTCTGTAAAGGTAATTTACAAACCCAAATGCCCTGGTTGATGTCTGTAAGCAGAGTGTGTAAAAGGCTGGGAGAGTGCATCTCCCAGTTCTGTGGGAAAATGGTGAAGCATGAAACTCATCGTGGGAAATCTCTTCCTTCAGGGTGAAACTGTGGGCCCCAGGAGTGTGACCCTGCAATCATACATAAAAAGCCTTTTCAGTTTTCTACCTTCATACAATCTCTTGTTATATTTCTGCCAGAGATAGTTTCACTGTAACAAACCTGTGACAAAGGCGCAGTTTGCTTCCATCTTCTCTTTTACAGCACTTGCTTCTGACCTGTTTGTAGCATAGACCATCAGGACCCAGCAAAAAAAGTCAGTGCAAAGTTAACAGCTGCACTGTTGTCATAAGATTATAAAAGTCACAAAAAGTATCTCTGGATCTCCTTGAAGCTGACCTAGGATGAGGAACAGTTTAAGAGGGCAGGATATATATTTGGGGGAAGGGCTTTTAGTAGCCTGAATTGGTTTTCAATCCATTACAAGTGTTACTGAGGTCTCCTATCACTCAAAGGGATTAGGAAGCAAATATTTATCTCTTTGTTTCAGTTTGTTTACTTTGCATTTGACTGAACTTTGGATATTGCCAATTTCACAGTAGACCCACTGGCAGGAACAGGGAGCAGAGATAATAGTGATTCCAGTTGTCACAGTTCTTTTCCTGGGAAGCTCCAGGATGATAAAGTTGCTTTTTGCACCTTGTTATATGTTAGGCCCAGTATGTTAGAGAGCCAGTAGGATTCCCACTGTTGGCTCCTGTAGTTACATTGTTGGCCCTCCTCAGGCTTTCTTCAGGATATTTTCCCTATGCTCATACTTCATCTGAGAGCAACAGCAGGTAACAAAAATGGTGGGAGAAGGGGGGAAAATCCCTGTGGACTTTCCTAGTAAGACAGCTAACATCTGTACTGCCTCGTTGGCTTCTCTTTGAGGAGCTTAATGACTATTTTATTCCAACCCATCAAAGCATTTTTCACACAGACTTAACTCTGGGTGCTGGCATAATTCAGTGAAAATCAGGCTACTCATGTAAGGACACACTTGTAGAAAATAGCTTAGAGATATCTTTGTGTCAAACCAAAGGCAGGTTTCTTGGCCAGCCAAATCCTATTTGAGATTCTCAAAGCCTTGTAGACAGTCACACAATAGGAACTGCTCAAATGTCATTTAGTGCTAGTAAAAGTGCTGCTCACTCGGAAGCAAACAGGAAACAGGAGATTTTCTACATGAATAAAAAGTAGCAATAAATAACATCATGTTCTTGGGATATTGCAAGGGCAAAGAGGGAGAATGAGTCACTTCCCATTTACAGCAAGTATTGCAATGAAAGAGACTCATTGTTTTGGGGGTTTTTAGAGTTTGCACTGTGATATTCATATGAAGAATCCAAACCTGTCTACATGCAAAGGTTAAGCTAGATGGGAAGTTTTGGAAGGATTTTGACTGAAAAGACAAATATCTTTGCAAGTTCTGTGAAACGTTTCATCTGGAATTTCCTGGAGTGCTACTGATGGCTTTGTATTCCTGCTACCTGGCCCAAGCCCACATAATGTTCAAACTGGGCTGTATTAATCAAGAAGAAATTAAATTATTTGATTCAAAACCCAAAATACTGAGCACAATGAAATGAAAAAACCAAGCAGCTTTGACATACAGCTACTGTCTTTCCCTGCAGATGTGCAGTGCCTAACTTCAGTGGAGTTCTTAGTGAGAGAGAGAGGAGCAGGTCTTAGATACATCACCACGTCTTAGAGTGTGGCAAATCGAGGCAACTCCATTGAGTCAGGCACTGCACAACTGCAAGGTGAGACAACAGTTTTCTGACACATGCATGATTAAAGGAGAGCCACCCTGTAAGTGCTGAAGTCATAATCTAACACTACCCTCAGTAAGGATGCTGAAAAATGTGGCAGGCATGGAGTTTCTGGAAAAGGAACATGCAGCTGCTAATTACTATCCTGCTGACCCTCTCAAGGTGCTATAGCTGTGCAGAAATGTAAGCAAGACATTCAAGCATGTCAAAGAAGGTTTTTTTATGCACAATCAGTATCACTAATATAGAGATTTATTCTACTGCACATTAATCAGGGTTGTTTTAAATGGAAAATGAACATGCACTTTTGCAAAATTATGTTTGAGTGGTTTGCTGGAATTTTTTTTTGTTTAGGTATATTAAAAAACTGAAGGGTAGCAGAATAAGTATTATTATTATTATTATTAT
>NW_008690795.1:11616-12733 GCF_000695815.1 Acanthisitta chloris | reverse complement strand
GAACCAAAGACATAAACAGTGGGATACACATGATTGGATCAATTACAAGATTTGCATGAAGCTAGCACAAAGGCACCAACAGAATTTTGCTAACATTATTCCAGCATAAGTGAGACTTTGGCTGATGCTTTCAGTTTATATGCAAATATATGTGTACACAGCAGAAATTACATGAAGTATAACCAAACCCAGAACTTTTTTCAAATTACTTCTTTAAGGAAAGAAACATCAAGTAGCAAGCCAACAATTCAGCAAATTCGATTTTTTTTCCATAATTAGATGCAAAAGCTTACTTTCTAACAAGGATGCCTGTGAAACTACAAAACAGTGTATGATAAAAGACTTGAAGAATTTACCTTTTCTAGAACTGTTCTGATTCTTCTTAGTAGTGCTGCTGTCTGCCTTCTTGACATTGGCACCCTTCACAGGTTTCTTGGTTTTAGAAGTCATCTTTTTAGATTTTTCTCTTTTAGATGCTTTTCTAGGGGGCTATAGAGAAAATGGGAAAATTAAAATTATTATTTTTACTCAAAACATCCAAAACCTCTTTCCCCCAAAGGAAAATTGTCCACTTAATCCAGCCACTCCATGCCCAAGATTACAACAGACCTGGTGCAGCCAAACAGATATACTGCTTACATCCTTCCACTTGTAGCATACTAAAAGCTGCCACAAACCAAACTTTTAAAAAAGTGCTGCAATCAAAGCAGCTGAAATAATTTTCCATTTCGCCATGTCCTACATTCAAACTGATTTGGCAGATGAATGTATTTTTTAATAACTAAGCTTTTATTCCATGCATGTAAACTTTAGTTTCTAAATACTTCAATCCACTCAGCTATTGCCTGGCAGACATATCTAATTCCTACCTCCTGAAAGAAGGCAAAGATGAACCACCTAGCGCAATGGGCCTTTTTGTTTGTTAGAATTTTGTTTGTTTGGGGGTTTTGATCTTTTATTTTTTAAATAACTGAGGTTTTAAAAAATTTTCTGAAGACAGTTCCTGCCCCGAAACAGATATTCCTCTCCTCATACTAGAAACACTGTCTGTCTCCTGGAAGAGATGAACAAATACATCACCTTTTAATATTTCTTCCCTCTTTCAATCATTTATAGG
>NW_008690795.1:3092-11603 GCF_000695815.1 Acanthisitta chloris | reverse complement strand
GAAAAATGCACAATAAGAAGTAAGTTTGTTTCATGAAGGCAGAGGGAATTTCCTTGAACCATCTTTTTACATTAAAACCAACACTCATCAAAACAACCCTGACAAAACAAACTGCTTAAGTTATGTAAATTGCCTTTCAACAAAAGATTTTTGTTACTGTTTTCGGTATCTCGGACTATTTACTTAACAGCCTGTCACACTTTCATTGCAAGAGAAGTAAATACACAGACCCAAGTAAATAGTGGTCTTACATTACAGCCAGAGGTTCCATAGTTTACATAAAGAATTTTTTTGGACACCAACAGTCAACTAAGTGCTGTTTGTTGCAAGGGTCTGACTAAGCCTAAAAAGACTGCTCAATCTAAACCAAAATACAGGTTAAAATGGACCCTGTAGCTTCTTTAATTTTCTTTTTTTTCCAGGCTTCAGGCACATGAACAATAAATCAGCTGCAGACTTCTACTGATCCTCCACTTTTTGTGGTTATTCTGTGACTAACTACAGGGTTGAAGGGGAATGCACAGGGAAAGGCTGATAGAATTGGGGCTGTTCAGCCTGGAGAAGAGAAGGCAAGGCTCCAGGGAGACCTTACCAGCAGCCAGGAAGTACCTGAAGTGGACCTGCAAGAAAGATGGGGACAGACTTTATAAGAAAGGCCTGTTGCAATAGTTCAAGGGATAATATAAAGGAGTTTTTTTACAATGAGTGTGGTGAAACACCGGAACAGGTGGTGGACACCCTCGTCCCTGGAAACATTCCAGGCCAGGTGGGCTCTGACCAACCTGATCTAGCTGAAGATGTCCCTGCTAATTGCAGGAGGGTTAGACCAGATGACCTTTAAAGCTCCTTTCCAACCCAAACTATTCCATGATTTGATCTCTCTCTCCTAGGATGCAAAAAGCTTCAAAGTAAATATAGTGAGATGAGAACACTTCAGACATTGCAGGCATCTTTCTAAGGCTGCTTGCTATGTTTCTAACTTTATCTTTGCAATCTGAGACACAGAACCTGAAGAGAGAGATTAGAACATAAAACCCAGGAGAGATATAGAACCAAAATCCAAACTCAATGCAGTCAGATAGGTCAGGGACCCCTACTGAATTCAAGCTAAGTCCTGGGTATCAAATCAAACCCTACACAGAAAAAGGTAGGTAGATATTGGAAATTTTTATGAAATTACAATAAAGTCATCGTAAGATGATATAAGAAATGCAATCAATTATGTTAGAAATCCTAGATGCCCCAAAATGACATA
Source organism: Acanthisitta chloris (assembly GCF_000695815.1). NCBI lineage: Eukaryota > Metazoa > Chordata > Aves > Passeriformes > Acanthisittidae > Acanthisitta > Acanthisitta chloris. The sequence goes on along the minus strand of NW_008690795.1, from coordinate 10,348 downwards.
GCAAATGATTTTATAAGGCACACACACACCTAAGAAACAGAATCTTTGCCTTTTATCTAATTGATTCTCTAACTTCAATGCACTAAGAAATTATGAAAACCTCTTATGAATTACAGATGTAATTCAAACCATTCATTCAGTTAGACATGCCTTACTGCCCAACTCTGCGTGTTCCAAGAATGCCCAATTGATAACAACGACATAATGACAAACTGCAGACAAATGTTTCTAGTCCTATGATGAAAACCAAACAAAACCCCTCATTACCTCATCTTCACTTTCTTTTTCTTCTGAAGAGTCATCCTTTTCCTTCTTTTCATCTTCTTCACTACTGGATTCATCTGACAAGATCTCTGGGCACTTGGAGCGTTTTGCTTTTCTTGTTCCAGAGCTACTGCGCTCTTTTTTGCCACCTTTGCTTGGTGTTTTTTTGGACTTTGGCAGTGGCTGAGAGACAAGAGATGTATGTAATCCAAGTAGGAATACAAAAGTGATTAAAAAAATATAAATTCCTTCAAATCACATGAAAGAAAGGTAAACAAATATAGACAACTCTTAACAAAACCCAGGACTCTCATATGTACTACACTTAAGGCCTAACATTTTGCAGCTAGCAGATATTCATTAGAGAGATAGAGCTGAACAAAATGAAGTTTCAGTTCTAAGCTAAGCACCTCTTCCCTAAGCAAACAAATCTGCAAAGGCTGGAGGGGCTAGGGAAGGGAAGCAACAAGAAGCCATCTAGAAGGAACCTTTTCCCTACCTATGCCCTCCCAGTCCATAAAAGTAAGACTTCTACTGGCAACAAATCAGCTGACAACTCAGAAGACTTTAAGGCAGGAATTCTGTCATGTCTTTTGTAAAACTGTTTTGCTGTCACTCAGTACCTGTGTCCCTAAAGCTGCATGCAGACTCCTTGTTGACATCACTTACCAGTGCTTGCTGGGAATCAGTTTAATTTCCTGAGCAACAGTATTTAAGCAACTATTTTAAGTATTACTTTTAGATTGAAAGATGAAAGCACAAGAAGATTAACAACAGAGTTTAATAGTCTTAGCAGACGAATATAGTGCACTAGCACATACTAGTTAAATTCAGTTTTCCTAGCCTTGCAGCAAATTCCATTTTGTGGTGTCCAAATGTAGCATACACAGGTAACATCTGAAAGTCTATTTTCCTGTCCTTTCATACTATGTCTATTCTCCTCCATTCACCCACAAAGGAGAAGCTACTTATGGTATTCACATAGGCATATCCTAGTTAGCTTCAGGTGTTGACCCTCATACACTTCTGTGTTCTAACAGTGTATAATGGGTACACTTAGATGTAAATATAGAGTGTAAGTCCTCACTCCATTATAAATGCCTGGAGTAGTAGAGCTACTCTCCTTCAAGAAGTCATTCCTACTTCAGTAAGTCAGAATCGTAGTTGTACCACCACTGGCAACGAGCAAACAATAAGCAATAGAGACAGATGCATTTTCCAACAGAACAGAGCTACAAGAGCAAGCAAAACAATATGCACCTCACCTTGCCTGAGGATTTTGGGTTCATTAAGAAGTTTAATATTCTGCTTACGAGGTCACTATTAACTCCTGATCTTTCCAAGTCAAGAACTTCACAGATACTTTTCAACATTGCATTTCTAAACCTGGAGGAGAAAAAAAGATTCTGTATCGCATCTTAAACAGTCAACATTTGACTGCTAAAGCTGCTATCTGGTTTGTGTCTGCAACCTGACAATATACATACAGGTAACCACACTTCCAGTTTTATTTGTAGTTAAGCCAAGAATCACCACCACATTACATAAATCAAAATAAAACAAAATTCCCAAATACACACATCTGTAAAGCAGGATATGGAAAAAAAAAAAGCTATAAAATCTTAGTAAAGAAAGGTATCTTCTCCAGAATCACTCCTAACCTACCATAACGGAAAGAATCAACCTTAGGAATAAATCCAGTGTGTAAAAAACTTGAACACTAAGTGGTCAGGGAGCATCCCTTTATGTTCCCTGGTTCCTTACCCTCTTACAGAAGTACCTCTGATGAAAACAGAAGGTTAAGAGAAACTGATAACCATCCCCTCTACTCCAAACAAATCTTGAACAAATTGCCTCACTTTTTTCAATACCAGTGGGTCAAATGATAAAGTGGAAAGAGTCAAACCTTGAGGGTATGGCACCAGAGTACAAGCTTAATGGCATTTTAAAAACACCGCACACACACACACTTACTCTACCCATTACTTTTACCTGTTACCCCCTTTCAAAATGTTCATGCTCTCCTCTTCACTCATTTAGTACTCTGCTGCCTGAAAAGTGGACTTTATTGTCTGACCATTTTCAAAAATTTTATAGCTATTTATGGGAATCAAAGTCAAAGGAAACTTATTTTCCACTGTTTATTTAAAAAGACAAACTATTTCATGGTTGTTTACACCTTCTCTAAAGCAGCAGTTAATTTCATAGTGTCCCTTTAAGATCACAGACTTTCAAGTGGGAAGAACAACTTTGTTCCCCTATGTTTTAAAGCATAGGAGCAGGAAATCTTAACTAGTTTGGTGCATCTCTGTCTCAAAGCCTAGTTCATCCACAATCCTTTCAACCATGAAGTAAAAATCTTTCAATCATTTTCTTATGCAAGGTTATAACAACATGCGCAATCTTAACGTGCCTGTTTAGCATTTGGGGATACACTGCATATTGTAAGGTATTCCTGAAGAATTAAAGGTCATTCTCTTGCATTTTAAAATAAACAATACTATAGAGTTAGAACCAGACTTAAAAACCACATAGCAGTGAAGTTTGTTTCAGCCTTTCAAGACCTTGTATACTGAATTTGGGATTCTATGGTTCAACTGTTGCTTTATCTAAAATTCTGCATTTCGTGTTACACGTGGCTTTTGTCCTTGCATCTTAAGTTAGGTAAATCCTTTCTTAATTGTAATGTTTTGAAGGTAAATCTGTGGGTAACAGCAAACATAATGACTAAGTATTAAAATGCAGCTCATGTGTGGAACAAACACACACACACACACGTACGTTTTGACTAACTTCCACAGCTGTCCTGGGTTGCAGTGTGAGGGGTATCCATGGTATGTATTCTATTATCATCTCCACAAGCTGTTAAAGCAGGTGGGGCAGTGATAAGGCTGTCAAGGACCCATGCATGGCACATCCTCCCAGTGATCCTTATCACCTTGTCCCATGGTGAGGTGACTCACCCCAGGGGTGGGGAGCCAAACATGCTCACAGGGATATAAGCTGGGGTTTGGGACAGCACAGGGAGCCCTTTGCCTGCTGGATTCCCAGAGGACAAGAGCTGCTGCTGGACCTGATCTGCGGGATCACTGCTCCAACAAACCCATCACTCCAGGAGGACTGCAGCACCATTTAATCGGACTACTACTACACCCTGACTGACAGGGTGTCAGGTTACTTTCTGACTCTGTCAGGTTATACTTTTTTGTACTGTTGCATTTGTGTTGTTTTGTTGTGTTGTTCATATTAAATTGTACTTCTGACTCAGAGTCTCTCACCAGTTTGCTTTTCAAACCAGCACAATCTTGTACAATGCTGCTAAAATATGACAGACAATCAGGCACATAGTCAGAACAAATTAATAAGCTAATCAGCAGGTGTTCCATACAGAGCTACAAACAGCAGCAGAACTTACCACGGTAACACCAGCACACAAGACTCAGTACCTTGATGTAAGAATGACAATGCAACCAGGTTTCAGAATACTTGCTGAAGACTGAAGGGTAGAAAAACTAAGCTAGTAGTTGTTTCATATAAAAATATGAAAAAAGTGTCCATAATTATTTTGATGCCTTTTGTAGATAAGTGGAATTATCCAATTAAACAAATGGGAAACAGTCAAAACTCCCATCAGGAGACAGTTTGTCTTGTAGATGCACATGCATTTGGCAAACCCTGCTCCTGGAAAACTATCTGAATAAGAAAAATTCTCAAATTTCAAACTGTGGAAGCCTTCCCACTATCAACAAACAAGTACTAAAAAGGAGTGTTTTAGAATCAATTGTGTAGATGTTATTAATTCTTTCATTTGTTACAACTAGCTACACAAACATGTAAGGGTATTTTTAAACCCTTTCAGTCCAGCCAAAACTAAGTTGCAGCAGCTTCTCCTGTTAATGGAGAAGCAGCTTATGAGGGGAGACATCGCTACAGCAATGCTGGCGTGTTTAGTATATAATAAGCAGAAATGGCTTTGATTCTGAAGGAGGAAGGTTTAGAGACATAGGAGGATGCAGGTTTGCACCATGAACAGAGTACAATGTATTCACAACACTGTACTTGCCCTGAGGAAATAATGTTTTTCTCTTGGCAGAGGAATCTGCTAGTTAGCATGCAATAGATAAAGCTAAGCTCACAATTTACCTCTTAATGCAATCCAAGTTGTCTTAAGAGATCAGTTTGTGTGATTAAAATGAACTCAGAAACAAAATGGTACAGCTCTAGTAAACAGCCACTCAGCTCACAGTTTAAATGAAATCTCAAGTAAAATTTTGGAGAAAAAAAAAAAGGAATGTATAGCATGAGGTTAAGTAGCATTAGGGATCATTACCTTTTCAACATTTCTTCCTTCTTTTTGTATTGGTCACTTCCTTTTTCAAATGGGAACCCACTGAACTGACCCACATTCTTCTTTAGGGATGCAACCTAGAAAGAACACACAGATTACTTTCCATCCCAAGCAGTTTAAGAGATATCATCCAATCACATTTGCTAACACGTCATACAAGAAAAATCTGTTCTAGCATTTACCTTTCTGTTGACAAAAAGTTACACCTTTTAGTTAAAATCTACACGGATTACGCTTTCATTTATCTTATGACAGACAAACTGCAACAATTAATTTCTTGTGATCTTGTTAATTTTAGCTCATTTTAATAACTTTATTAAATAAAGTCACCTGCCATTTCAAGCTTGTTCAGAATGCACTGCATGATTTTTTACATGACTGCAAAATTACCATAATATGAAGTCTGTTGTATGCTTTGTATCATGTAATTTGTTATAAAATAGGGAACTCATTTTTATTATATAGCCTGCTAAAGCAGATTTGCTTTACTAGCTTTTCTGAAGTCCTACATGGGACCATGACTACATTTTTGAACTCAGGAGGACCAACTTTTGCATTTACATGCCCTGCAATTTACAACTTCTACCATCATATCTGACATCTGAACAGAGTTGAACTTTCATTGCAACAACCTTATAATGAGAAATGCTGCATCAAGATCCCAAATGCATGTAAGTTCTTTGTTTTTCACTTCATTTCCTTTTGCCAAAAAACGAAATTAAAGGACAACCCGAAATCTTTCAGTCTTCTGAGACCTTCAAGAATAATTTGAACTCTCAATAGTCCTACAAATCCCTGCTGTTTCTCCATTAGTGTCCAGCCCCTACAGAAAATATGCAGGCTGCATTGGGAGGGTTTATTAAAAATGTTAATTACAATCCAAAGCACACACAAGAATGTGCATACAAGAGATCTAACCTTCACTGTAATAAACAGCATTCCGAGTTCCCAAATATTCTGATTAAATAGTTTCGAATGAGATATTCTTTTTCTAAATACTTGAGGCAACAGATCTTTCTTTGCCATGTAAACAATCATTGCATTTAAAGCAGTGGGCTGAGGTATTACAGCTGGCATGCATCTGGAGCAGTACTATTCAGCTCCTGGTTTCTGTACTAGCTGTTCAAGTCTCCAAAACACAGAAAGTTCTAATACTAAATTCCAATAAATATAGTAAATGTACAGAAATAGTAATATCTAATCTGCCTTCATTTCACTACTTTCATTTAACCTCCAATAGCAAGGAAAATGGGTCGTATTTACTCTGAAATTTAAGGCACCATAACTGATACATAAAGGGCTCCCAGAAAGATTTGCTATTACATTTTCTCTCAGTTTCATCCTTAAATACAAGAGGGGCCACATCAATTTTTAACTAACATTTTAATTCTCCTAGATAAATGTGACAAAAATCCCTATTAGGATTTTATATAAAACACAATTTTACTTTCTACTGCTTTCTGCAATTACTAGGTAAGTATCAACATATTAAAACCCACGAACAGTTTTCAAATATAAAAGAAATAGAAGAACTAAGGAAAAGCTGTGCTGAACAGGATAACTACATGGAGTATTTTGACTGTCATCAGCTTTTAGTATGTGTATCATTAATTATTTCCAGCTCACCTCATAAGGTAAACCACCCCTCTCCCATTAGAAAATATAAAAAATTCTACATTTGAGCAGACTTCCAATGCAGTACACGTCGCCAGAGGATTTTTATAGGAAGAGTAGTTTATAGGAGTTAAAAAAACTATGGGCTTACCTAACTGGTCCTACAGTACTCATTTTCTATGTAGTTTGTAATAAATGACACTTAAGAAATAGGTTGACATGTGCAGTGTGAAAAAAACCACTGCAAACGTTTTCACATGAGAGCTAACAGATACACCACAGGGAATTTAAAGTTCTTACAGTGCCTGGCCTGTTGTAGAGGAGTTTGTGCAGATTCCTAAGTTCATCTGTCTTCTTTTTACTCAGAAAGAATTGTATCCTTTCAATTTCACAGAGCTTCTGTCCTCTTCCTGAAACAATTAAAATCAAGTATGCTATTAATCACATTCACATTTATCTATAATATCTACTGTTTTTTTTAAAAAAGCAAGTAAGTTACTTGAGTATGATGTCAAATGCTACTCTAAGTCAAACATTAATCAGGCCTTTTCCTATCACTTAGGCATCCTGACAGTCTCTTTACCTGCCTTGACATTACCTAGATCAGGGTTCAAGGACTTGGCACTTCCTTCTATTCTAGCTGCTCCTGCCCTTGTTAGTGGTGCTTAGTACTGAAGATCCTATTCCAGCTAAGTTTAAACATCATGTAACTTTTATGGTTTAAACTGATGCTACAGAATAAAAGAGGGTTTTCATATAATAGCCTTATTTTAAAATGGATGATGACTCCTAAGTTCGGTCTCATCTATAACAAATAAATGATCTGTCTTTTCAGAGGTTTTATTATCATTCGCAACACTCACAATTCTTATGTGAGAGGTCAAGCTTACCTGGTGTAATTGTAAAGGGTTCCTTTTGCAACGAGGACACTTGCATGGTCAGTCGGTCTACCTTCTTCTTCTCCCTTTTTCCTTCAACAATGAGACTCTTTTCTGCAAAAGACAGCTTCCTTAAACACAGTATTTTTCAT
>NW_008690795.1:349-3049 GCF_000695815.1 Acanthisitta chloris | reverse complement strand
ATGGCAAATCAAAAACGGATGATAACTAAGCACTATGACACTTTCAGAGCTTTGTCTAACAAGTCTATAATCCTGTATCCAACTTAACCTTGAAGACTGGACATTTCCTAAAAGGAACTACACCCCACGATGGAGACTGCAGCATTATGCGTTCTCTCCCCTCACTGCCTTTCTGAGGTACAGCACTGACATTGTTTGCATAGCTTCCTTCTTGGACACCACAGTCCCTACACACACAGCTCCACTGCAGCTCTCTTGGGCAGAAGGAGAGTCCACGATGCCTGCAGACAGGTTCTGTTTCTACTGTTGGACTGTAGGAACTACCATATCAGCAGGAGAGGCAGAAGCACAAGCACAGTAAGATTGTACTGTATGTCCCAGGGCAAGGCAGCAAAGCATTCTGCACAGCACAAAATGAGTGTTACAAATACTACAAGAATATTATTCCTGGTAATTGCAATACCGCTTACTAATGAATACATTTAGATTGCTTTACCTATGCGGTGCACATGGCTACTTTAAGGATACCACTTCAGGAGCAAAAAACTAAAGCTTCACCTAAACCTTTCATACTGAAATTCTTGACCTCAAATCAAACAGCACACAGATGGGCTATCCTGGCTTTAACAACTGAAAGCAACTTCAAAACCCATATGAACACAACGAAAGCTGGTATGTATCTGCCAACAGCAGAGCAAAACATACCTGTGTGTACACAAGGAAGTTGTTTCTAATTCAGATTACTCTATTTTTTTTCCAAACAGCATGATCTGTTTTCTTTTTACTACCTTTCCTAAAGACAAACTTAAGCTATATCAGGACTCCACGACCATCAGTGACTTGGTTTTCACTGTGCCATACTACAGGTTTATCTCCAGGAATGCTTTCATTTGCAAAACAGATGCCTGGAGACTTCATAATGGAAACTGAACATTTTTGAATAGCAGTTCTTCTTCACATTTTGTACTCCTTGACTACCCTCTTCAACTACATGCCACAACACAAAACCTGCCTTGCTTGCTCATCCTATCATATTGCCACAACTTTTATTGGCAAAATAAGTCTTAGGAAATATTCCACACCCCCCCCAATATAATTACATCTGGGTACCCAGAAAATGAATTCACGGTAGTCAAGCAATAACATCTATATTGTTTCCAAAACTCCTGCACATTTACAAGTTTCTCTTTTGCAAACACAGATCAATTCAGTGTTACCAGCAAAAAGTAACTTGATAAAGGACACTACCTCCTATAATCAGGGGAAAATTTATACAACAACAGCAACAAAATCCCTAGTATAGAAACCCAGGATGCCAGTAATTCCTTCAGTCATTCCTGAGGAACATCAGCATCACTGTTTCTAGTGCTGCCTGTTATAGTCTCTTGGGAAGCTATTATGACCCATAAGACAGATGCACCATGGAATCTCCTCAATAATAATTGTACAATTAGCCAAAATCACAGGAGACTGCATTCAGTAGCTTGGCATTTCTTAAAGAACAACTTATTCAGTGGCAAAACAAATACCCTTTTCTTCTTCTTCCTCCTCCTCCTCCTCTTCTTCGTCATCTTCATCACTTTCCTCAGCTTTGTTTTCAGTTTCAGGTTGCTTCTCATCTGTTTTTTCAGACGACATTGTATCTTCTTTCGATGATTGAAGAGATGACATGATGTATGGTTCTGTAAAGAGCAGTTGGCAGAAACCATCAGCAACGCAGCAATATACATGAAAAATACAGGAATTTTAGAATAATAATAATCCTGTGCAGCAGAAGCAATGTGCTCTTACTGGGATTGTTCACATTCTCTAATCCCTAAAGTGTTCTGCATACGCGTAATACGTAGAATTTTTCAGGAGAAGCTGCCAACCATTCTGCAACTGGTATGGTTAGGAACAGTCTAAAAGGTTATAAATTCCTTTCACACACACGACTTCAAGCTGCTTTGTGAAGCATTCGGAAACGCCCACTCAAAGCAGCTGCTACTGTTATCTACTAAAAACTGCAGCGTTTTATGAGAACACTGTTTTACTACTCCCTGAACTCAATTATTATTCCTGACCATGGTTAACTATGCATGCAAATTTCCTAGAAACTTAAATTCTACATATTTAGAGGGGAAATGGGAACAGAAGAATAAGAAAAGAAAGTTACAAGCAATTCAGAAAAGAATTAACACTTCCAGAATCCAAACAGTTGCTGCATCTCAGGGCAAGAAAATGCTTTGAATGGTTTTAATTTGTAGATCTACAGCAAAAAAAAAGTATAAATGCTTCATACTTAGCATGTGTAAGAGCCTTTTCTTAGCATTTATAGTCGCTTAAATGTTAACTTTAAAATTATCTTACTTTCACGTGTACCGTTTCCCTACTAACAGAAAACGCATATCTAATAAAGGAAGATAACCATATGTTTCATTTGAGAAAAGTTCTAGTTCTCAACACTTTTCACTGTTCAGATCTGGAACAAAATACAGCATCAGTTGTATAAGCACTTGTGGAAAAAATATCCCAAGATTAACCATTTTCTTTTTTCAGTTATTAAAGCAAGTATTACCTGCAAGAGGTCAGATCCCATAAATAATACTTAAATCAGCTTCTTACAAGCAGCATGAACAAGTGCCAGAGAACAGCAGAGTTCCAAATGACAGAAAATGTGAGTTAATATTATCAACAGTAAGGGGAAAAAATAAAGTTTCC
>NW_008690795.1:0-219 GCF_000695815.1 Acanthisitta chloris | reverse complement strand
AGCAAGGTAAGCACTACAAGTAGTCTTTCCTTCCCCTTTCAACGCGAGCAGCGGGGGAACAGCAAAGGTAAGACACCTTTTAGCTCTCCACCAACTAGGTTCGCGGGGACGACTCGCCCAGGGAAAAACGGGAAGCCTAAAGTCGGGGAGGGTCTCTAGCAAGGACACGCGTGCACAACACCGCGAGCGAGGGACCCGGCAGGGACGCGGCACCGTCCC
>NW_008690794.1:111205-115844 GCF_000695815.1 Acanthisitta chloris | reverse complement strand
AAAATTAAAATTAAAATTAAAATTGAAAAGGGTTGGTGCAGCTGCTTTTCAAGCAAAGATCAAAAGGCTCTTTCATAATTTGAGAGGAGAATCAAGAGAGGGCAAGCGTTCAAGGTTTATAAAATCAGAAAGATCATGAATAAATGGAGCAAGAAATAGTGGTTCTTCAAATCTTGTCATGCTTGTCAGGGTACGTGGAAGGGGAAAGTATCTGCCCTTTCAAGGGTATCTGATCAAGGGCCTATTCAAAGCAAAATAGGATAACAAAAACCAGGAGTAAGATATAAGCAGAAACATACAAAGACATAAACCTGTCTGACAAATCATAAGGGAGGCAATACTAAGAATCAAACCTGAGCAGTCACACTAATTGGTAAAGGTATGTGAAATGTTGGAATGTTTATTTCAGTGATTATCTGATCATGGATCTCGTGAGATGAGATATTAAAAAAAAAGGGATAAAATAAAGTCTTGAGAGTCAACATTTATGGAGACAAAAAAAAGTAATAAACCTCGTGAGTCACATGAATTTCAGTGAGTTATCAAGATACTTACAGGCAAACCAGGGTGTTGTAACTGGTAAGGATGTAAACCTGAGGCTTGTTGGAAAGGCTCGGTGGAACTATGCAAACTGATATGGGAGCATGCATGGGAAGGAAACTGGGAGTAACAAAAACTGATATGGGAGCATGCATGGGAATGAAACTGGGAGTCACGAAGTGGACAATAGAAAGAACAGAGTATAAAAGGAGTCAGCTGGATGTAAAATGTAGTGAGTCAGTATGGTTGCCTGACTGAGCCCTGCACCCAACCACCACAGTCTGTCCTGCCTTCTTATTAAGGTAGAGGTCTTGGTGTCAGCCACTAGGGCTGGAAAAGTGTGTCCCAAAAACAGCCTACAGGAGGGACTGGCATGAAGGAAATGAAAGGTTCAGTGCTGGTGCCTACAGTGGGACTGCAGGTGTGTGTGCCTGGTGCAGGCTGCTATGGGGGGCAAGTTTCTGTATCTTCCCTAAATTGGGGATTGTATGGAGTATGCATGTATCCTTTGCTAGCAAACCTCAAGCTGGACTAGGCAGCAAGGAGGAGATCCTGGGGCCAGGCAGGGGTATCAAGTCAGTGGAGGGTGTTTGAGCACACACGATATGCCTGTGGGATCAGTGTCTGAGCACTGTTTGCTAGTGAGCACCAAGATGGACCACTCAGTGAACAGGAGACACATAGGTCAGGTGAGAGGGCTTTAGGCTTGGGGTGGGGGAGGCTGCACAAAGGCTATTAAATTTCTTCACTGCCACAATACATAGTGAAATCTGACAGACCAGAGAGTCTCAGTGGTTTCTAAACTAAAATAAAGAAATTAATAAGAAATGGTCAGAAAAAAAAAAAAGACATGAATCCGTAATATGACAATTGTAGATGCTGAAGGAGCTGAAACAGAAGGACCCACAATGAGAGACCAAACTCATGTGCTCCCCTAAATCACATGTCTTATCAATACTGTCTGAGACAGAATTTAAGCTTAAACAGGTTTTTCTTTTTATTTCTGTGCTGTAATTAACTGTAAGAAAATGTCTAAAGAAACATTGCCTTTTGTTTTAGGAACAAACGTGGAGAAAATTTCCTCCAGCAATTCTTGTTGGGCATATATCTTTGTGAAAATGATCCAGAATTAGAACAGTACTGCTCGAAAGAAACACATATAACACCATCAAGCTGGCTATGTGAGTTATCTTTTTTCCAAAGAAACAAGAATGTGTAGTGCGAAGACACTTTAAATTGCCTCAAGAATTTAATTCTCGCATCCCTAATTCTGTTTTGAGTAGGAGATGACTATGAACAATTTTTAGTATACGAAAACCCAATATGTGCATAAAGTATGTGATACAACAAGTTTTTTGAATGTCAGGCCAAAACCTCCTACCTCTACCTTTGGCTATATAATAAATTTTTTTTTCTGAACAATTTCTACCATGCTCACCATTGCTTCTTTCCAGTAATATTTTAAAAGCTTGTCTTAATTACAGCAAAGGTAACTTTTATCAACAATTATGGGTTTCTATAAAATGATTTTTTCTGCTTTTATAATTTCAGCATAAGAGTACACAGTATATCATAACCATTATCAAAAAATGTTAACACCAGAAACTGCATCAGCAATACATACTTCAGCAGACATAAAAACACCAGGAATTAAGGTAATATGCTAGATCAACATCAGTATGACAGCTTACACTATTTAAAGGTGTTATACTATGTGTAAAATATATTTCTATCTTCTGTTCTATTTTCTCCAGTTAACTCCCTCTGCAACCAGCCACATTTATCATTCTCCCCTGATTCCCTCCCTATATTTCTAATTTCAGAGCTCAGCATAACATACTCTCTGCTGTAATTTGTACTCACCATTTCCCTGCTTCAGTATCTTCCATAAATGTTATTAATGAGCTTTTTCTTTTGTCTTCTGGATTATTAGTGGTGATGTCCATCCATTCATGATTTGCAGATTTGCATGCACAGACTAGTCATAAGTGCTGAAAGAACTCCATTAACTTTGTTAACAATTTCAATCTCACTGATTCACACAAAACTCAAGATAGTTTTTTCTGCTGACAAAACTCAGAGAGAAATCAAAATATTTATTCAGTGAAGCATATTAACAGTTTTTGAGAGATTCCATTTAACTACTTGCCCTACCTTGAAGACATGATTGTAGCAATTATATATGCAAGAAAACTGGGGGGTGGGGGAGGGGGGTGGCAGGTGGAGAGTGGAAGGTGTGTTGTAGAATAATGAAAAGGTAAAAAGATTTTTATTCTGACCTTTTTTTCCCACCTGTTTTTGAACTCTATCTAATTTGTAGTGTTGTTCATGGGTTTTACCATTCACTTCATTGGGCTTCCACCTCCAAAATTTTCTATGTCTCTCAAGTACATGAACAATTATGTAGACTGTTAGTCATACTGTATAAATAAAATCGCAGGATACTGCTAATATGTATTTTTTTCTCTATCCAAGATCACCTCATTAAGTCACATAAACTGCTACCAAAGAAAGAGGAAACATTTTAAAAATTACCACAGCAACAGGAGAATCGAAAGATCTATTTTGTGTAAATCAAGTTTACCCACAGTGTAGCATATTAACATGGTTTTCCAGCTATTGTATATAGTATGGAAAGATGGAGTATAAGGCTGAGAGAAAAAGTTTATTAATGATGTAGTATTTCTAATCATACATATCACAGCAAGTTCTTAACTGTAGGTTACTGAAATGAGACTATCAGCTGTTTCAGAACTTTGCTCTGGCCTTTAAAGAGATAAGATCCATACATTTCCTAAGGAACATTGTGTAAGTGAGTAGTATATAAATAATTCTCCTATCTGACAGTAAAAGTCACAAGTAAAATAGTGCAGCACATATGAAAACAAATAGCACATACAAAAGACCTGGATAATAAATGCATTTTATTTTTTATTTACATATTGAATGATGACAGCCTTAATACAAATAAGCATATGACTTTCAGAAAAGGCTTCAAAGATTTTCTCAAGCATAAGAAAAAATAAATATCTTTAATTTAACCAAAATCAAAGTTCTCTTTTTTTTTTGCTCTGATCATTAAATGAAAGACAGTCTCTATATGCTGCTGCAAAATAGTCTAGAAAATGCTTTGTATTTTTATTCCTTCTATAAAATCAGCAGCTGCCACACCCATCAAACTGCAATATTAAACCAAAACTTCAAATCATATCGCTGTTGATGAGATAATCCCATGGGCAGTTTGCAAAAATAAACAGACCACTATCAAATAGCATAAATATGCCTTTGGTTTTTTACAGATGGATTTTCATTTAATAGAAACCCATGCTTTTTCGCAGTCCCTTTAGCATTTTTAAGTGAAAGGATTAAAGATTAAATCAATGAATGGAACATGGATTCTACGTAAACAAGCAAAGTTGCATTGAAGTCTCAACTGCCCCAACAGACAGAACAGGAGCAAAGTTTCCAGATAGTACATCTCATTTTAGATGTAATCAGGAGCCTAATTCTACAGATAAGTTCTTGGATGATTTGAACAATGCTATTATGTATGACCAATAGTGTTACAGATATATTTACTACCCTAGTTACTGAGAAGCCTAAGTCTTACCTGCAGACCTTGAGATAAAAAGAGACACACCAGAAATATCAGGAAAAGAGCTTCATTTCCTAAGAACATGCAAACTAACTTGCTCATATCAAATCTAGTTTAGTTGTAGAACACAGCAGTGATGAACAGGTGGCAAAACATCTGAAAACATTGAAAAGCTGCCAATTCAAACTCCCAGGTTGAGAATGGCTTAGAATGTCTCTTCCTACTTCCCAGAGAAGTTTTCTGCCATGCTACTGATCAGAAAGAGATAGACACATTCCAAGTGCAGCTCTGAATTCCCTTGGGCCACAGAATTTCAAACATATCCTTCTCTCTAATATTTCCAAATACCTGTCATAGGTATCCCAAACCTTACAATGACATTGTCACTTAAGCACCAGAAATCTTCTTGTTGGAGTGGGATCCGGACCTGGAGTAACGTTGAGTCTCAATATGAGTATGGTCGTTCTCCTTTATTCTTAGTGCTTACAAGATATATATATATAT
>NW_008690794.1:82683-111159 GCF_000695815.1 Acanthisitta chloris | reverse complement strand
AGGGCAAACTTATGATTGGTGCAAGCAGGTGTCTGTCCACATTCCAGGATGTTCTCAGGAATTCCAGGGAGCTTGTTGACACCGGACTCAGAGCCGGTCAAAGCCAGCTCTGCCAGGCAGAGCTGGCTCCTTATCAGCAGATTCAAGGCTCAGTCACAGCTGCTGTAGGCCTTACACCACACTACAAGCTGGGTTGTCAGCTCCAAGGAAACCATGTCCCTTTTCGCATAGCCATTCCTCCACATCTTCTAGTTTTCATTTAGTCCAAAAGAAACTTAGTACATCTAAGGTCAGGCTTATGAATCAAACTCCTGAAGCTGCCTACTTCTCCTAGAGTTAGGTGCTAAAATTATGACACTTAAAATCTTTTCTTTAATGCCTCTCAACTAACATTTTCTAATTTAGTTTCTTGATATACTCAGAACACCACATACAGGCTTCATTGTCACTTGCAAACTTGGTTTCTAAGCTCCCTTATCATTGACCTAGTAAAGAAGTTCATTTAGTGCATCCTCACATTCTCTGGATTACTTCTCTTGGTACTTTTAATGGAGCAGTACTTGGAGACTGGTCCAGAATCTAAAAATTTTAAATCTTTTCTTTTTCACCCACATATGCTCTTAAATATTAAAAGCCTATGTTAAAATCAGGTGAAGTGTCTCTTCTGTTTATATCCATGACATGTTTATAAAAATGCAATCATAGCCATAATTTTGAAAGACAAAGACAATTAACTTTTTTAAGTTTCATGCTGAAACCCTGTCTTGGAAAAATTCTAATAATCACCCTGCAGACAATTATTTTCAATTTATCAAACCTACAAAATCTGGCTGTCCCTCCAGGGCTCCCCCACCCTGCCCACAGCCTAGGAGTCTGTTTCAGCCCCCCCAGAGGGAGTCCTTACCTCTCCTGGTCCCTGGGCCTCAGGGAGCCACTGGGGCCCACGACACCTTGATGCTATTGCAACACAACTCATTCCAGTTTTATTCTTTATTCCCTTCCACATCATTTTACACAGCTTATATTCATTTCCCTTCTTTGATGCTGTAGGCAAAAAATTCATTAATGACAATTTATCAAATCTGTTAAGAAAGAAGAGAGGAATTAAAGCTACTGCTGTTGTTTGGTAAAACCCCAAGTTATGTTACTAAGGAAATCACATAATGACTTTAATTTTCTTTCTGCTCACATATCTTCCTACTTTTTTTTCCTTCTACTTAAGATTAAATTTCCCTTCTTTGATGCTGTAGGCAAAAAATTCATTAATGACAATTTATCAAATCTGTTAAGAAAGAAGAGAGGAATTAAAGCTACTGCTGTTGTTTGGTAAAACCCCAAGTTATGTTACTAAGGAAATCACATAATGACTTTAATTTTCTTTCTGCTCACATATCTTCCTACTTTTTTTTCCTTCTACTTAAGATTAATGGGTAAGTAATAAATCACTCTTTTTTCCCAAGTTTGAGAATTCTTTTCCTATTCTTATTATGTATTATTCTAGATTTCTGGCTTCTAGAAACGTAATTTCTTTAACCATTTCCTTCCAAAGACTAAGAATTACCTGGTCCTTCTAAATCTTGGTTTTGCTGGTTCAGCTTCCAACTTATGTGTCATGTGTGGTATGTTCAGTGTTTTGTTTGGGCTATTCAACAGACTTTTATTTCCAGAGTCACTGAATATCATTACACTGTACTCAAGGACACATCCCATGTGTTGGACCAGAAACAGATTTCATCTCATTACAGCTTACTCATATCATTCAGTAGTCAGTGGATAGAGAGGTAGATCTCCAAATGGAAAGTTCTGCTTTCATTAACACTTATTCTGCTGAAATTGGTGAGATTTATCCTCAGCACTAAATCAGTGTCTGGCTCTTAGGATAGAGTGTGTTTTTAACTTAGTAATAAAAACTAGCTATGTATTTCATTAATGGATGCTTTTAATTCGAGTGACAGGCTCTACCTGTGTATTTCAACTTAGTTTTCCAGTAATCACACAAACCTTATAATTTAGGGCTGAAAGGGCACACTACCATTTAATGAAAAAACGTAAAGATTACTTTAATTTTTTTGAAGAGCATTTCTCTTCATAATACTTTAATGGAACTTGAGTTCAGGCAAAAGGCATTTTTATTCAAACACTAACTGCTATACAAACCTGAAAAGATAATTTTGTAATCCTTTTATCAATTTAAAACAAAGACTGCAGCAGTTGAGTTTAATTAAGGAAAAGTAAATTGCATTCTGTTAGCTAAATTAATATGTATCTATGAACCATGACCCTTTTTTTAATTTACACTGGAAAATGACTTAAAATTATAGTCCTTTTCAAACTATTTGGATAAAAAAAGGAAAATTAATATCACCATATTAATCCAGGCTGGTATGGCAAACCATAACTTATTTTCTATGATTTTCTACAGAAAGTTATCTGAGAAAGGGTGAAAATTAAGTTGAGAATTACCTTCACATTTATTCCTTCAACCCATCACCTGAATATATTTATTCAGTCAAGATCAGATTCTCACCTGGTGTAAACCAGTATATGAAGATTTCTTTTTCTGAACTTCACTCTGATATATCATTATCAATCAAAAATCTAGAGTAGCATAATTGCCTTGATTTTATAAATGGGATATTTGAGGCACAGTGAAATAATTGTGGTTTTCCCTCTACCATTTTGTGAACAATAATCAGTAACTGATCTAAGAGCACAGGACAGATTATCTGAAAGATGATTACACCTCTATCCCCTGAAACTCCTTAGAAGAAATGCTACTTTACATCAGGTAGTATTTTAAGGAATATTTGCTCCAGTCAAATCAGTTTTAGCTTTCAAATCAAATCTTGTAAATACTATGTATAAAACATGAACTTCAAAAAAATCACACAATCCAATGTCATCCAATCTGTATTACCCTGTGTTACCCTCAACTGAAATATTCTGTCCTCAATATCAGTGTTGCAACTAAGAACTTACCATGGGAAAAGGAACATTGCTTTCTGATATTCAGAATAAAATTGTAGCAGTGGAATTGGAACTGTAATTGCAGGTCTAACTGGTTGGATCTACAGTGTTGAGGCAAGGATTGAAATCAGATTTGCCATACATCTAAGTAATTTATGAGCTTTAGTGCCTGCATGACCAAATCTGGAACAACTCCTTTAGCAGTAGGGAGGAGCCACCCTTCAAAGGACACTCCAGAAGACTGCCCACTTGCTGTCCAGAGGGTTTCACTCATCTGCAGCAGACTTGGTTTTCTATTTGACACTAGTCCATCTAAAACATTGCATTTCATTCTTGCTGCAGTACCATATCAGCAAAATCAGGCAGTCAAACCAGATTCCAGAGGAACCTTCAGTGTCAACTTTTACAGAGTGGGGTTCTTAGGCAGGCTGACATGACTCTAGGAGCAAAATCCAGGAATGTCACAAGCTTTAGAAAATGCACATCAAGTAAGAATGCATGTAGTGTTTATGACACACTGACAAGCAAACTTCATGCAGAAGGGCAGTAAGAATATGCTTGTTATTAAGAAAAGTGTACAGACTTAAAGAACATATAGCTGATTCTGCCAAAATCATGATATCCCTAGCAATTGGCTATGCTTGAGGATGTTTCTGGAGCAGTATGTAAATAGCAAAACTATAAAATTTCCCTTTTCAAACCACAGATTTTCATTTATAAATTCATGTGTATCACCCACAGAACTCTGCACTCTATTCTTTCACTGATTTTCATAGAGTCATTCACACCATCTTAACAGTTTAAAAACAGTTAAACCAATGTTGTGTTCTTATTTTCAAGGCAACCTGGACAAATTTTTCTACTTTATGTTACTCTTTCCACTCCACTGTTTTAGAGGAGTTCTTTTATATTTGGGGGTGTTTTTTGACCGAACATCATTTGTCACACTGTAGAACCTAACTGCCACTTTAGGCAATCCAGAAAATAGAAACTCAAGTCCCACGTACAATTCAAAAATCTTAGTGGGATTTGCAAATTTGGCATCTCTGTGCTCATGGATAGTTCTGTGGGAAAGTGACAAATACTGATCCCTTCTTTCTACCTTCAGCATGCCCCAGTTCATCTCACATTTTGTGCCACGGGAGATGGAAGCTCTTTCAAACCCATATCTACACACATGCTCATTTCACTTAGCACCCAGATCTAATTATTTAAGTACTCTTAATGCCATACAAAATGCAGTTTCAAGAAAAAATACTTCTGTTCTCTTCTTTAGTCCTGTAGAAGCATAAGATAAAATGCTGTTTCTGGCTGGTGTGGTCCAAAGATTTCCCATATTTTGTGAGAAGACAGAACCACCACATGATAGTCCAGCTGTAAAAACAGTGTCAAATTTTCACTTCCCATACACTCTCTGATAGAATGGTCTGTGTTACTGCACAAAATACACTGTGTGCCTCTACATTATACTTCATTCTTTAGTTTGGAGCAATGCTCCATACTCCATTTGTTTGAAGGAGTGGGCTTTGCAAGATTCAGTAAGAATGAAAGCTAGAAACAATTACCGAATACCAAAAATTATTTTTGAACCTTATCTTTTGGCTGAAAATTGGTGCTCTTTCTGAGCACCTTACAATGAAAACCACTTTTTGGACTACCTTTTCCTCTTTATCTCAGTGTCTATAATACATTGCTAACAACAATGATATCAATGTAATTAACAAAAATTAAGAAAGACAGAAATCAGAACAGAATAAAAGTTAACTTCTGCTCATAGTAAAAACAAACTGCACTTCCCTGAAATGCTCATCTTCTCTCTGATTACATTCTCTGTTTTCTCATTACTTAGACACCTTTTGAGCTTATAAATAGGCTTTTTTGCTTTGGTTATTTTCCTTCCTGTTGTGAATATGTGGAAAAGATCTGGAGTAACTTTTCTGTACTGTTTTTGTTTTGACCTTTTGGGAGGGAGATTTGCAGGTTTTGGGGGTTTTTATCTGTACCAATAACTCACTCCTAATCCTATTCCTCTTCTAACAGTTTCCATCAGGAGAGAGACAAATTCCTCACTCAGAATTTCAGACTCAGAGACAAATAATGTTTCTTATGCAACATCACTCAGCTTTGCAGTTATTTTGTGAAAACATGGAAAGAAATAGAATGTTTTCTGACTAATGCAAAAGCAAAGCATATCTGACTGAAAATGCATTACCTTTTCTCAAGGCAGCTCTCTAATTGCATTTGTGGAAGACTCATCTGTTTAAAATTTCATAATCAATTTGTCATCCCATGGATTAAAAAAATTAGACCATTTTCTACATAACATTCATACCTGGGCAATAATAATTCCAGAAGTCTTAATACAATTAGAATAATAGATATGCAGTCATGTAAAAAAATGAATATAATTCTGTGAAGAGGTTCTCAAAGCATCATAGACTATGCACATGCTAGTTAAACATTTTGCTATTGGAATCCTCAAATGGGTAATTTCCTCCTTTTTGGAATATTTTTACACAATTATATTTGTTTAACTATCAGACTAACTAAAATAATCTTTCACAAGTGACCTTAGTTTAATTTCATGTCATCTTGTGATTTCTCACACTACTTTAATGAACCACAGTTTCTGAGATATGTAATTGTGTGTGAAATTTGAATTTTCTCTTTCAGCTCTTTTACCATACTAGCATGCACCCTCCTTTGCAATCTAACCCCTTATTCTCACTCCTAATCTTTCACAAGGTTACAATTCATGCAGCTATACTTATGAACTAGCAATCTGTTCCTGCACCTTTTTTTCATGTCTTTTGCTGTTTCTCTTCCTCTGCCCCCTTCTCCCATCAAGTGAAACAAAACGCTATTTTGTCCTCCTAGTCATCATATTTTTCCATGGAATCCAATGCTTATCATCAAAGGTCATATATGCAGAAGCAAATCTCTGCATCCTCCCAAGATCTTGCCCATCCCCAGCGTACTGGTGAGGGGGGAATGTTGGAGAGACAATTTGGATGCTGTGGGAGCAGCACTCAGCAGCAGCCAACACATTGGTGTGCCATTAGCACCTTTCCAGGTACCAGTGCAAAGCACAGCATTGTGAGGGTTGCTATGGGGGAAATTCACTCCATCTCAGACAGCCTCTAAATATCAAGAAATACTTGGGATGTTTGTTGACAACTCTAACAGGATAAAGAAGGAAAGAAAACTATTAAACTAAATTGTTACAGCTAAGGAAGACTGAGACCAAACTGTTAAAATACTCACTAAATGTCTAACAGAATAGTGAAGGTCGTTTCATTCCAGATTCTATCACAGAGCACTTCATTGCATACAGAATTCATCTAACAGACCATGTCTTTATGACGACATATTTAAAAAACCCAGATAAGATTCTGCATTCTAAATTTATGGTTTAGGCATTTTTCATGCTCAGGACATGAATAAACATTTCATATATCAACTGTTTTCACTTGATTTAATTGCCCTTCTAGTAAATATTTAACACTGTGGTGTGTCAAAATAAATTATCAGCAGGTAAAAGCCATTGCTCTCTTACCAACAAGTAAGGTAAATTCTGTACACTAACTCCAAACTGTGCACACTGCTAGAGTACAACACTTGCAAAAAATACTGAAAATCTAGGGCTTTCTTGCATCCCATGGGTATGGTGTTAGTTAATAAACTGTATTAAATTAAAGGCACTATTGGATCAACCAGATGTAAGAAGAAAAATGTTAAGGAAATTTGAAGCTAAAAATTAAATCTATTTCTGGCATTGATTATTAAATAAGGAAGAATTAAAGTCAGCCTGGCAAGCATGGAAAGAAAAAAGGCAGAATTACCAAGTTTTGTAACTGCAGCAGAGTGTCTTTTTGTGCCTTTTTTTTTCTTTGTAGAACATATATAATTGTGAATTAATAAAATATCTAATCCTTCAGGAGAGAAATCTTGGCTGAAACTTTGTATGAAGGAGTTGTTTATTTGGTTATTTCCTCCATAATATATTGCACAGTTTTCCATTCATATTTTCTGATCAAAGGAAGGGGGCTACTTGTATGGGAGTTTTTTTAAACAAACAGTGAGGTTTATTCCTATGCCTCAGAACTGACTTCCAATGACATACTCCCTAATAGAACATTTCAAAAGGTATCTTGTAGTAAGCACATGAGGGGCAGACCGAAGTAGTCATCTTCCTTTATACTATTGGTGAAAGAGGTGTTCCTAAACTTATACTTTGTATGTAGGAAATTATTCTCTGTAGATGAACTTCTCTTTCTCTCATAGTCTTTTTGACTATAATGGAACTGACATGACTAAATTGGATTGGATGGGCAAGTCCTGGTTATTTTAGAATGCAGTCCAGCTGTCCGTGCTTTGACAACACATACTATGTAAGCACCCAAGGATGTCCAAACACTCACATGTGGCTGGCAGATGAGGTGTGGATCTGTGCTTTTATGGAGCAACAGAAACTTTAGGGTACCTCAAAAAGTGCTAGACATCTGTGTCTTGACATCAGAATAAATTTTTTGATGTCCTATTCATATAAATGCTGCTCAATGTACACTAATTGTACACTACTTGTACAGTGACCTACTCAGTGATACATATTGCTACATCTGTGTTGTGTGAATGATTCAGAAGAAAGTTAACCTTTAGATTTTGTAAAACTTAAATAATCTAGAGTTCCCAGAAAAAAAGTGTTTGTTGTCCTAGAACTGTTTGAAACATATTTCTTGTGCTTTATTTACACATTCGGAATGAATGTACGCAACAAATTAACCTGAAACATATCTTCTCTCCTTTAAACTTTAAAGGAAATAATGTGAGGAGACACAGATAAGAGATGGGACTTTCATAAAATACATTTCCAACTTTTTCTCTTTTGTTATTACTTCAGATTAACATATATTTTAACAACATCTGCATGCAATATTGATGCATTCCCTGGTGAAGTTCTGACTGCCATGAAGAAGTGTTGAAAGATCTTGGTTTCTCCTGAACATGATGCAAAAGGTAAATTTTTAACATGAAACCCCAGCAGTAAAGCAAAGAAATTTCCAATGAAAAGATTTTGTTTTGCAGTAAAGCCTGTTGTATTTCATTTACATTGGTGTGTTATTCTTCTAAGTCAGCAGGATGAATTTCACTGTGCTTATGAAAATCCATTCTTTCTCCTTTTGCCATTATATATCCTTCAGGCACACTAGGATTCACATAGATTTGGAAGCTGAAGAATATGTCCTGGTCCAGTTATAAACAGGATTTCTCATGCATTATAGAGGGCATAACTTGTATTTACAGTACATTTCATTGCATTTCTGAGTTATGCTTCTATCTTATTCAAAGTAAAACTTGTTCCTTTTAAAATGCCTAAACCCATTTCATTTTGAGCAATAAATCATTTTTTAATAAAAAAAAGAGTGAGCTATGTATATTCTGAAATGAGCATGTTATGAAACCTTCTACCCCGTGTTAGGAAATTTATTAACATCCATTTAAGGAATAAATATTTTATTGTGAGTTGAAGAAAATTTTACTATTGCTAGAACTGCTTGGAAAACACTTTCTTTTCTTGTTAATATTTCTTTGCTGTTCATCAAGTCATCTATTGCTTTACTGTTTGAAAAAAAATAAAGAGGTACATATCAAACCTACATGTACAGACATATCCTGACAAATATTGACTACTACAAATAAAAACAACAAAAGTTTCCTAAATTTTTTTACCTAAAAAAAAGAATATTACATATATATTTAGACTATAAAAGTTGAAAATTGAATAGTATACAATTTCAGTTTGTGCCTTTAAATATGATTTATTAACCAAGGTACAATAACTGGAAAAATTAAAATCTTAATTAAATTTCTAATTTTTTTGCTTATGATTATCTCCATCTGAAAGTCATGCATTCAGATGCAGTGGCTCTCCTGATCTGAGCCATTAGCGTTTGGAAGAATCCTGGGTCTCATTTCTCCAGATTGAGTTTAATTTTGAAGTTTTCTTGATGTAGATCTAAAGACCCTTCTATGAATAAAACCCAAAAACTGCAAAGGGTTTTTCTCCAGATAAATTCATTTCCAGCTGTTACCAGAAGAATTAATATTCCACAGAGTTACTCAGCCATGTCTTTATTTCCCTATGCTTAGTAAAAGGCCCTAGTATTGGCAATTTTTTACAGAGCTTCACATTTGCACAGAAGTAATTTTGCCTGGGCTGGGCATGATTATTTAGAAAAAGTTCTGCAGCAGCATAACATAAGAGCATTTACACAGTAGAACAAATCCAGCTTGTTGCTGTTATTTTAGTAAAACAGTAGAATAATATTATTAGATTTCTTTTGTTATTGCAAATTTACAGTAACACTATTTAACACTTTTCTAGTATATTTATAAATTAGTTACATCCCAAAACAATTCATAAACTTTTCATAATTGTCACTTGTTGAAGGTAAGCAGGTATATGCTTTTTTTAATTTAACTTCATGACATTTACAAATCAACACAGCAGCTGTAGCATAGAGATGCCTCATGCATTACAAAAAATAATTGCTCGTGGTGTTTTTCAGACACAGAATATTCAATATCTTTTCTTTCTAATTATACCCACAATAGTTTTTAAAGAATTCTAAAACATGTTGGCATTTTTTAAACACTACATGTATACAAGGGATATACATCTTCACATAGGTAATTCAGCCTTTTGTTTTATGGGTAGACTAGTGAATATCAGGGTCTTCTTTATTATTTTTATGAAGTTTGTATGTTTTCCTGGGGATTATATTCTCAGTAATATAATGTAACTACTTTAAACTGTTATATAACTTGTATTTCTGTTTGAAAAAAGGTCCCAAAATACTATTAACCTCATCTCTCCTTATCCAGATACAGGTAGTAAATATTTAAAAGTCTGAAAATTATTTCTAAAAAAGGGAGTCTGACATGAGTTTTTTAGACATACATCTTCTTCTAATGCATCATGTTAGTAATTAGATATCCTTGTAATTTTTTATTTCTTTAAGTACAAAGCTATTTCAGTATAACTGTAATGATGCAAACTTTGAGATAGTTGAAATCATATGAGGTCTGGAAGCTAAATAATGCATTGCAGCCCAGAATGGAGAGTTTTCCATGACTGGGATCATTTAGATATATCAAGAAGTAGTTACAAAACCCACCAACATAAAACTTTTGCATGTTTAATAAATCATTGCATTTCCAACACTAAAAAGAATTGAGCAGTCTTTTTCAAACAGTACCTTAAAGATGGTCAGTTCAAAACACTAAATTGTGATGCGAGAAAAATCCTGTTAAGATTTTGACTCTTTTTCTGTTTTCTGCATCTCCCAGTATTCGGGGATGTTGTTCAATCTGATCAATAACTTAATCCAATATCAATACTCTAACTGAGGTACTATCAGAGGCACCACAGCAGCCTTGTACCTCTGCAAAAGTCATCATTGCCAGCACAGAAGTCACACAGCTCAAAGTCCAAAGACTTTGCAACTTTTGACAAGAACACTTCTTAGTTAGTATCACTTTTACGAAAACCTTGGTACATTGCTTTACACAACAGATGAACAGTTTGCTCAGGCACAATGCATAACTAAACATTCTTGTGCAGCATCTATCCAATCATTTTACCATTTTGCAAGATGAAATTTAAATCAGTTTAGTTATTCATGTTATGTTTTTTTGCAAATGCTTACATTTTTTATGACACTGTGTCTGAAGAGATTAATTGCATTTGGCTATTCAAGTTCATTTATAATTAATGAAGCATAAATATATACAGTCATGTTCAGTGAACTGTCAAGAGTTTTGCACTGCTTAATCATTAGGGCTAGCATGTTCATTTTGGCATGGAAAATAACCTTACCAGGAATAGCAAGATAACCTCCACCTGGGACAGATAAATTTTTGGCTGTTAAAACTGTCTTTAGGTAGCTTTGACACCATAGCTCCTTTCTACCCCTATCCATAGGATGTGTGATTGATCATAAAAACCAGTGGGGATCACTGTGGATCAGTATAATATTCAGGCTAGTAAAAGAATCTTCTGGAATATCCATTTGGGTAAGATGTGTAGAATTTAACAGTAGTAAGTAGAAATTTACTGGAGTTCTCAAAAGAGAATAAATAGTCTTTCACACCTTTTCCCATACACTCTTTGGTTTATTTCCATTTTTCATAATTATAGAAAGTATTTATAATTCCTATTTGAATTCAAGGAGGTATTTCTAATATATCTTTAATTGCTTTCATATTGTTTATTTCTAGATCACTGTTCAGTAGCGTAATATATTTTGATAACTATGACAATGGTGAAGCACAGTGCTAAACAGCACTTTTACTAGTACACTTGAAGGCATCTAATAAAGTACCAGTTCAGAAAAACATCTGCTGGTGATCAACTTCCTGAGTAATAAACAATGCAGAAAATCTGTCTTCCTTTTAATAAGACTAGCATATGAGTGGATTAAAATAAATTATCAGCTTCACATTAGGTTCCAGCCTGAGGACAGTGTTCCACTGTCTTGAAGGTTTGAGTCTACATTTTTCATTTTTTAACAAGCAGTCAAAACAAGAATGCAAAGACTCAGCAAATGCCTTAAGGTCTTAACCCACCTGATTGTTATACACCAGCAACTGGCCAAGGCAGAAACCATTATTACTCAAACAAAATTAATTACCAAAAAGTGATTTGTTGGTTTTACATTTTGCCTAGAGAAAAAGTAGATGCATTTCCTTGTCAAGGATGGAAAAATAGCTTGGCGCGTTCTTTGACGTTTGAAGCCTTTCCACCTGCTGGAAACAAAGAGGTAGATATGCCAGCAACAGCAACAGCTCTCCTGTTGTACAGGCTCTGGTGTGTGACAGCCACACACCACACGGATCCTGGTTTCCCAGATAAGGGAGCAGGGCGCTGCCCTGGGGGAGTGTGTGGCGCTGTCCGCGGTGCTGCACACCAGGAGCCCCCGAGGCTCAAGATTCTTCTGGCTGGGTCTGAGAGGAGGAACAGTGAACCTGCCTTCATGACTGAAACTACAGGGACAGTGTGGCCTATATGGTGTTCTGTAAGGCATGTGTCAAAAATGTACAGAACTGTTGCTGCATTATTTATAATGTGTTTGTCTTTGCCAAGGCTGAAATTAAAACTTGATGTCTCTTAAATGTCAGCCATTTGCTTCTTTTTACATATAGATGCTACCATTAAGAGTTATTATATATATATGATGCAAAACATCCGCACATTTTGCATAGGATTTTTTCCTTATTTTTATTGTTATGCCATGCAAGTACTTTAAATAAAAGATAAAATTACTAAATTTTGTAGCTAGTTCAGAGCATCAGCCTTCTTTGAAATTTCTAGTTTACTAAGAATTTATAGATCATGTGCCACAGTCAATTAGTCTTACTGCCTTATTTGCAGCCAAAACAACACAGCATTATATCTGTCTTTTAATGCCAACTATATCTTTAAAATAAAGTTTTTTAAAAACAAGTCGCAATCTCAGTGCTGCAAAACACTTTGATTCAGGGATAATGAGTTTTAGATGGTAGCTGGATGGACAGACCCTGAAGTTACTCCTTCTTTTGAGTGTCAAGTTTTACAGGCGTGTGAATATAACTAGGCTATTATCACACCAAGGAAAACTTCTAATACAGTTCCATGGTTCTGTTCTGTTGCTTCAAAATGTCACTTGTTCTCCAACTTGTTTGTGAATTTAAGAAAAATAGAGTTTCATTAGTATATGCTGTTTAATTTCAAAAAGCAGATCCCCTGTCTCCATAAACATATCATAAACATATTTCTATGAAAAATATCTGAAAATAAATATTGATTATTCTTAAACTGATTACTAGAGCAGACAGAATCTATTTAGCATAAACTTCTATACATGCACCAGAGTATTAATAAAACAAAAACCACAACAAAGCAAGAGAAAAACAAAACCAAAACAAATTAGCTTTGTTGAACATTGCCTATAAAAATAGAAAATTACAAACAAATTAGCATTGGACTTAAAATTGAGCCTTAAATTAATTGCTGATATCTTCCCCCTATGCACTTAAGCTTTCAAATGTGTGGTAGTACTTGAACATGCAACTACAATAATATTAATATCATCAACTTTATTAAATATACTTCTCATAGGTCTGATACTGACTCCATAAAGTTTAACTGGAGTCAGCTTCATCCTTTGAGCTAGATTATATTCTCCATAGATCTTTTTAATTATATCAGTTGCCCACATAACAAGAAAATGCGAGTATTTATTTGTTCATTCATTTTATATGCATCATTAAACAAAGCATTGTCACTAAAGCCCTATACTTATTACAGGATTTATTTATTTCAATCATATATCTGTGTATTTATCTGTGTGTTATATTATATATAAATATTGGTGATTATGCACAAATAACCACACAGGTATTAATTATATGGTCATGCATTTTTTTATGATCAATAACTGATACATAAATTTCCCTTTCAAATAAGCTAAATTTCAGGCACTACAATCAGTCTATGCCAAAATTTAAAAATTTCCTGCAGGAGTCTGCAGTCCCACATCAAAATCAAAGTAATATAGTTCCCACAATGTTGTCCAAAACAAAAGACAAGAGTATTGCTGGGTTTTTTCATTTCCTGGAATTACTTTATGTGGCTTCAGTTCTGAATTTAATGTTAATCAGTAGTAAAGTGAATTCCTTTTGACAGTATCTTAAAATTCTCAGGAATGTTTCTGCAAAATGAAACCATATTGCTCTTATAAAGTGAACTCTATCTGACAGTTTGCTGACTTTCTGTCAAGGAACATACATTCACTTCTGGGAAGCTGAAGTTTAAAAAGCCAAAAAAAGTACAGAACTAAATTTTGCAAAATGTACATGCCAACATCAGTTTGCCCAAGAACAAGAGGCTGAATTGACATACATGCACACATACGGAATTTGGATGCATCTTTGTATGAATTCTCAAATATTTGAATGTTCAAAGGCTAGACTTTGTATGAGACATTAGAATGTTTTCAGCACCTATTCTAATAAATTTCATCCACCTTGACTCACAAAATATTTTAAATGTGTTGGGCTGGATGCACAACATGGATATGCTACTTTACAGGGGGAGTATGACCTACACAGCCAGTTAATATACTTTTTGAACAGGACATAAGAGACATACCACCTCATGGGTCTCCTTCCAGACTATTTACCCATAAATCTGGGTTGCATCTAGCAATGGAGCCTACCCAAATGCCTGCTTTTGATTTAACCTACAATAAATACATTTTAGTTGAAGCCATTTAATACTCATATACAAACCAATTGTAGTAACAAAGTTATTCAGTATTGAGAACTCCAGAAGAAGGCACAAACATAAAATTATGAGGTGATTCCAAGACTCCATTCAGAGAAGAACAAAGAAATTGTGTCTGGATAACTTTTATTGAGCAATGTGACATCTAATTATGTCTCTTTCCTCTCCTGTAATAAAAAGATGGATTTTCTGCGTCAAGAAACATGACTGTCCTTTCAGTTATCTGAGGCACACTGACCTAAGCTGCAGCCTTCTCTGTCAATCATATCTATATTTTCACCTGCACCCTATTTCAGTGCAGCATGCCTGTCTTAGAAAAAATATAGAGTATTACTCCCCCAATAGCATATATAAGTTTTCGCAGTTCATAATGTTCAAAAGTTATTTATATCTTCACTTCCTTGACACAGTAGCTACTGCTATATTTTAATAAGCAGAGTAATTCAGAGCTCTAGAAATACTAATGATAACACTATGAAACGATCTATTATTTACATTTAATGCTACCCTTTAAGAAAACTGATAGTACTCAGCAATATGCAGTGTCATGTAGTACTTGAACAGACACACATATAGTTGGATAGACTGATAGAGAGAGAGGGAGATACATACAGAGATAGACAGCTAGCAATCAGGCAAGTGTTAAGAATCACAGTTTGTAGCAAAACAGATCATATATCAATTAGTCAGCTGATAGTGAAAAAGGAGAACAGTAGAATAAATTGCAGTTAAAAAGACTGATAATATCCTTTTATTTAAAGCAGGTTATGGTTTCCCTGTCTTTAGTGGTGCTGTGGCTCTTGAGGCCAGGTACATCCAATCAAATGCAGCAAGCAAAGCATGAAATGTCTGTAGTTTTAACTTTAAGGGATACTTTTGGATACCTCTCTTACAACACACACACACGCACAAAAAATAAAAATAGGCTACTCTTGCAATTCCAGTTATACAAGATACTCAATAGATCTACATTTCGTAGGTAGTGAAAAGACCAAAGAAATCAAAAAAGTTCAACTCTGTATATAGTATTCCAAAATGCAGGTCCTTTTCCAAAAGTTGTAGGATACAAGGCTTGCTGGAACCACTAGAGTTTCACAAAGATAAATGTAATATTTATCTCCTTTCCTTATTTAATTCACAGAGTTACTCTGGGCAGGTATTTGGAAGTGGATTTACCTTTCATGAGTATAAAAAATGTCAGAAGTTATGTTTTACTAATGCCCATGGGGCTCCTATAAAACAAATTCAAATTTGCATGTATTTTGAAAAGAAGCACTGATTCTCAGCTGTCTTAGCTCCCTAACAATGAACCTTCCACCAGTGGAGAGGTTATTAAACAAGTCAGAAGAATCATATTTATGGGAAAAAAATTGCCATGTCCTTCAAATAAATATTTTACCTTAAATTAATATATCAGTTTCCTTCAGAGAAATAGCTACATGAGGAATTTGAATTAATTTTTTCATTTTATTGCTTCATTTTTATAAAACTTAAATGATTTTGATTGTATTTCTTTCCAAAATATTGCAATGGATGTTCTAATTTTATCTTGGTTGAGTGAAAAAAAGCATTGTTTTGTGTTCATAAAATGTGATATCTCAGAATTCTCTGTGTTTGGTTTTATTTCAGAATGGATAAATATTCATGTCTGTTGAAATTTCCTGGGGGGAAAAAAAAAAGAAAAATGCAAACTTATTTCACACTCAGCCTAAGCAATTTCAGTGACTCATTTCTGAGTCTTTCTTGAAGGTGGGAGGATAGCTAAGTGAGAATGAGGGATTTCAGAAGTGTCATTTGGTACAAAACACCCCAGCAAACTCTTCAGTCCTTAGTTAGATCTCTGGGCTTTCTAATTTTAAAAGGGGCAAGGAGGTGTTAAAATCGTTCTGCTCTCTTCCCAGGTCCCAGTTTGTCTTCATGCTAGGAAGATTATTAAAATCATTCAGTAAAAAATTAAGATTTTTTTCTCCATACCAGTTTGATTTTTGCTCTTTTATATGGCGTAAGTCAAGCAAATATTTTCAGCTTAAGCTTTTTGCCTTTGCTTTAAATATCATACAAAAGGTCTTTTACCTTGCTTTTTTGTAGTCAGGAGAGGCATTACCTTTAGCGAAAAAAAAAATTTAATTTCTTTGAAACGCTCCTTCAACTTTTTTTCTTCAGAATAGTATAGTGGTTCATCTTCTAGGCATTGGTTCCTATTATAGTTCAATTTGTGACTAACTTTTTTGATAAATTAATTAATGGAATGTTCTTAGATGTCAACAAGTTTCCCAGACCAGACTAGAGATCATTCTCGTAAGACCTCTATGAATAATTTCTGATCTTTGCCTTTTGAAAACAGTCTGCAAAAGAAGGCAGAGCAGTCTGACCACAGTCTCAGATATAGTAAACAGAAAAAAAAAAGACTACACAATTTCTGCACATCATGGCTTAACAATTTACACACAGTGCCTCAAGGTATGAGCATTTCTAATGGAACATGAGCTATGCTGTGATGGTTAGGTATCAGTAGTGGTCTTGCAGCTCTTCTGCAAGATACAGTGTAGAGATTCACAAACCCTGAAAGGGCATTCTTTTCTATGTGCATCTTGTGCTTGATATTTCTACTAAGTTCAGCACACATCGAGAAGGAAGGAATGCTTGAGGCAGAAAGTATCATTATATTTTGCAAACATGTCAGCATCATGAGAATTTCTCTAGCTGTTGTAAATTTGCATAAAAAAATAACTTCTCCTGTTGAGATTTTATTAATTTTCATTTTCTGAAGGGAGCTTAAAAATTGCCCCATTGCATTTCATGCCTCTGCTAAAATACTATGTACTGTCTTAGAAAGCTTTACTGTAGAATTTGAATGTGAAATGGATTCCTGTAATAAAACTAAAAGGCTAGGATGGAAACCAGTTACTTCTGAATTCCAAGAGACTCTTGCTTTTTATAGTATTACAGTGATGGTAGTCTCAGTAGTCTCCTTCTCTGTTTAAACACCTAAAGGGTTTGGAATTCCTTGAGTGTGTGATAATTTTCTCATAGGATCAGTTATGAAATGAAGATCTAGACCTGTAATTAGATTTTAAATATCCCTAAAGCAGATTTCCTTCATTTCTGGAGATATATAATTTCCTTTAATTTTCTAGAAACAATCATAAGTGTCTTACTAAAATTTCTTTGCATTATTGTTAAAGCAAATGTGATGCTCTTTAATTTTTTTCCCTTCTTGGTTGATATAAGTTATAATATTCTAGATTTTCAGAAAGACATCACCTGCAGAGACAGCCCTGGCTCTTACACTTATCCTGATTCTACATCTTTGCTGTGCTTTTAAATTCTCTTCAAGAGAATTGTAAATAAGCCCAGACATAACACCACTCTGAGTGATTTTCTTATGGTACAGCTAACTGCTCCTTAACGTCACTTCTGAAATAGAAATTCTTAAAAAATTAAGTCAGTTTACATAAAAAATGTCAAGTCATCAGTGCTGTAGGAAATGTTGCAACTACTCAAGACTGCAACGGTTTATTTTTTGAAACAATTCTTTCAACCCCTATAAAGTCTTTGATCAGGCAAGACATTTATTTATGTTTGAATTGGCAAATGCAGTCACCCAGATAATTAAGTAGCTGAAAAATATTGATCTGTTAGGTATAATGTGGTCAATGTCAGTAATGTTTTCTAGGGTAAAATTAATACATTCTATTCCCTTGTAGAATGATTTGGTTATGTTCTAACACCACATGTCTTTCCAATAATCCTCAAAGATTCAATAGAATCTTAGTTCCTTCTATTTGTGAGGATTGAGGCAACATAAAAATGTTTAATACAATTTTGAAGCCTGTAAAAATATATCTTGAGATATACTTAGTATGACACCTATCATGATCACTCTGGTCACAAATTTCACAAGAAGTTTGCAAAAGGTATAGTAGCATTAATTAAGAGTCTGTGGCCACAATGAATATTTAGAGGCATTAATAAAGATGGATCAAAATACTGCTATGGATACTTTGTTCTGCACAATGTGCCAGCAAAGGTAGTTGTAGTGTTAGTTTGGCATGTCATCATAGGTGCAGCACATTTGGATCATTACAAATAAGAAATTCCATGATGGAACAAGACACTGAATGCAATAGCAAATATTCTTTGCTTTCAACAGGGTATTACTTATGACATTGCATTACAAAATCAGATTACTAGTTATTTATGAAAGTATTATTTGAAATTGCTAATTTATTTAGATCAGATAGCCAAACCATTTCTCCAATTGATTTATATATGTTGCACATACTTTCTCTCTACATTTCTGCATTATCATGAAGTGCATGACATGAAGACTCACCATTGTATAGTCTGGAGCCCAAGTGATTCTAGTCATGTGAAGTAAGTATTATCATTGCACCTGTTGGACCCTATCTATAAAATTCCAAGTGATATAAAGAAGGCAAGTAGCTAATTATTGTTCATAGGCTTATTAAATACAAGAACTAAGGGATAGTAAGAAAAATCTTAAAGTCCCAGTTCAAAAGAAAGAAAAGGAAGCTATTCTTCAAGTAATTAAGCTGTGGAGCTCCTTGCCAAAGTGTGCATGTTAAAAATCCACAGAGGCTAAAGAAGTGCCTAGCTTAAATCAAGGAAAAAAAGATCTGTGGCGGGATATTAAGTATAAAAAGATCCCCATTGAGTCAGAAAGTCCTGGAACTGCAATTTTTTTGAGACTCGATGGATAGTCTGGGGAGCTATTACTGCACACTTGTGCTTGTATTTTTTTCTAGACCTCCACTGTGGACCATTGTCAGAGAGTCATGATACTGAGCTAAATAAAATTTTAGTGTGAACAAGAGCCCATCTGGGATTTCTTATGTATCAACAATATCAGCTGGCACCGATACTTCTAGTTTTACTTCTTTTTACTTGAGGTGGGATCACAGGGCGGGGAAAAAAAGAATAAGTTAAAATAATTTAAATTTAAATAACTTTTTACATTAATTAAAATAAGATGTCAGATATATGAATGTCCTTTAAATATATCATCAACATGTAGGTGGCTGAGGAATTATTTTTGTCCATTTTATTTCTGCCCATCTGTTTTCATCTTCTTTTTTTCTTTTAAATTACTTATTATAATTTCTTGCTGTGTTCTCTCAATGCATAATAGATACCTTTGCATTTTTTTCCCAAAAATGTAACCGAAGGATTTCTTGTCTTGTTACTGCATCATTCCACAGAAAGTTCATGTCTGTGCAAAAAACATTAACACATTTAACAAGTAGCAGTAACAACTACAACAAAGTTAACAGAACAAAAACTTCATTAGAGGCTTTGTCTGCTAAGCATCTATGGCTGGATTGTCTGTCTTCTATGTAAATGACTATATTAAGACTCGGGATTTTTTTAAAAACTTTATTGTTTTTGTTATAGGTTAGGAATTAATATAAATTATAACAAAATTCCTGAGCTGAATAAAATGAAGCATGACCAGCAAGTTGAGGGAGGTGATTCTCCCCCTCTACTTCACTCTCTTGAGACCCCACCTGGAGTACTGCATCTAGCTCTGTGGTCTTCAGCACAGGAAGGACATGCTGGAGCAGGTCATAGAGGAGGGCCACAAACATGATTAGAGAGCTGGAGCACCTCCTCTATGAGGAAAGGCAGAGAGAATTGAGATTATTGAGCCTGGAGAAGAGAAGGCTCCACAGAGACC
The DNA here is from genome assembly GCF_000695815.1 of Acanthisitta chloris. NCBI lineage: Eukaryota > Metazoa > Chordata > Aves > Passeriformes > Acanthisittidae > Acanthisitta > Acanthisitta chloris. The sequence continues at coordinate 91,168 of NW_008690794.1, read as the reverse complement.
TTACTGTGAGCTTTCAGTACCTAAAGAGGGCTTATAAGAAAGACGGGAACAAACTTTTCAGCAGGGCCTGTTGCAATAGGAGAAGAAGTAATGGTATCAAACTAAGAGACTTTCAATTCAGATTAGATTTAACGAAGAAGTTTTTTTTACAATGAGGGTGGTTAAACACCAGAACATGTTGCCCAGTGAGGTGGTGGATGCCCCATCCTGGAAAACATTCAAGATCAGGTTGGACAGGTCTCTGAGCAACCTGATCTAGTTCAAGATGTTCCTGCTCGTTGCAGAGGGGTTGGACAAGATGACCTTTGGAGGTTCCCTCCAACCCAAACTGTACTATGATTCTATGAAATATTGATGGCTTCAACTGCATTATATGCTTGCACATCCAAGCTATAGACACCAGAAATTACCATATTTTCATTAATATGATGTTTAACACTATTAGCTCCTTCTTTCACTAAATTCTACATTTTCAATAGATCTCTTCTCTCAATGATGTGATGTCTTTTCTTAAGTCTTGGCAAATTCAGCATCCAACACACATCAGTCTTGTCTGTCAAATTCACTTCTAATATCTGAATTAAGAAGTACATTCTCAGCACACCTACTTCCATGCAGACATAGACAAGAAAAGTCTGTGACAGAAACTGCTTTTTACGTCCTACTACAGCTTGGGATATATGATACTTCAGTTTGGATTTCTGTTTTGGAATATAGTACCCAGACTGAAGAACCAACTGCATGAGGTTCAATAAGGCAATGTACTGGGTCCTGCACTTGAGTCACAACAATCCCATGCAGCACTGCAGGCTGGAAGAGGAGTGCCTTGATAGTTGTTTGGCAGAAAGAGACTTGGGAGTGCTGGTGGACAGCCAGCTAAATACGAGCCAACAGTGTGCACAGGTGGCCAAGAAGGCTGACAGCATCTTGGCCTGTATCAAATATAATGTGGCCAGAGAACAAGGGAAATGATCATCCTCCTGTACTCAGCACTGGTGAGGCCACATCTCAAGTACTATGTCCAGTTTTGGGCCTCTCAATTAAAAAAGGACATTGAGGCACTGGAGCAAGTCTGATGAAGGGCAACAAGGCTCATAAAAGGTCTAGAACATATGTATGAGGAACAGCTGAGGGAACTGGGTTTGTTTAGTCTTGAGAAGAGGCAGCTGAGAGGTGATCTCATTGCTCTCTACAACTACCTGAAAGGGGGTTGTAGAGAAGTTGGGAATGGTCTCTTCTGCAGTGAGAGGACTAGAGGGAATGTTCATAAGCTGAGACAGGGAAGATCCAGATTCGATATTAGAAAAAAATTTTCACTGTTAGGGTGGTCAGGCACTGGAAGGGATGGCCCAGAGAGGTGGTGGAGTCACCATTCCTGGAAAAGTTTAAGAGGCATCTGGATCTGGTGCTGGAAGATAAGATCTAGGGGTTACAGCAGAATGACAGGTTAATGGTTGGACTTGATGATCTTAGAGGTCTCTTCCAAGCTTGATGATTCTATGATTCTATGAACCCCAGATAATTGTTCTCCATCCCCTTACACAAGTTGAACAGGTAAATGTCAGCATCACACAAAAATGTAAAATCACCACAACCACTTCTTCCTCCTCCAGTCTTTTGTGACAAGGTTGGGCACCAAACATCCCTTCAGCCAAGATATCTATGTCTATCTCTCCATTTCAGCATTTCCCAGGGGTTATCAGCCACTAAAGTTTATGTTTAGCCAGCTAAGATTAGGATGCCTCTAGTCCTTCATAGTTGAGATCATTCAGAGCCAAAGCACGGGTCACTCACTCCATTAGCAAAGGTCCAGTCTTTTGTGACAAGGTTGGGCACCAAACATCCCTTCAGCCAAGATATCTATGTCTATCTCTCCATTTCAGCATTTCCCAGGGGTTATCAGCCACTAAAGTTTATGTTTAGCCAGCTAAGATTAGGATGCCTCTAGTCCTTCATAGTTGAGATCATTCAGAGCCAAAGCACGGGTCACTCACTCCATTAGCAAAGGCAACTTACGGCATATGCAAGCATCAGGAATGTATTACATGAAGTAAAAAACTGGACTATCTAAAGCAAAGTAAAAGATCATGGAAAGATACATCTTCTAAGCCAGCATAGTGTACTGTCTTGAAGGTTTCACATTCAGTACTACAGCGGAACAAAGTGTCATGCAGAAACTTTGTTGACCATCAGTCCAGACAGGATGCAGAAAGCACCATGTCTCTGGTGAATTTTTATGTATTGTCCTTCCAATTACAGTGGTGTTCTAAATGTATCCTCATGGACCCCAGCACAGGTACTAGCAGCTTCCTGGGGAATGTGCAGTCAGCTTAACCCATGAATGCTACTTCTAAAGGCAAGGGTGTAACTGTCCTCAAAGTTCTGTGTATCAAAGTAATACTCATTTTTAATTTGTTGATCATTTGTTTTTAGTGTGGGTGTTGGGGGGTATTGTTGTGGGGGTTTTTACTGGAAAAAGTTATTGCAGTGATCAGATCCAGTCTGAGATCTCAGTCCAGTACCAAGATTAATTGCAGCTAACAAAGAATGCCACAAAATGTATGTGAATATATACTGAAGAGGAAAAAGCATCAAAGTTGAGAATCAAACATCTAGACATAGTCTGATTTATCAATTAAATTTAGTTAGTAGTCTTCAGCTGATTTTTGTCTATTTAATATAGCTGCCGCATTTATTTTCACCTATCATAAAAAATATATAAAAGCCAAGCAACTCAAGCTTTTACATGCTTTGGACTCTCTGCTTGGCCTCACAAGTGTCTGCAGCAAATTCTCCAACAGAGTTAAGACAGAACTTTAGTGTTCTACTCTTTTGTACTCCCAGTCATGAGAGAGAAGTTCATGGACAGGTTTTTCCTAGCAGGTTGGTTTATCTTTGCTATGTATTGAAAAGAAGAAATACTTGTTTTAAGCTAGCACTTCTAATACAACTTTGCAGTGTCTTCAGCTTTCTTCCTATCTTCTTCTTCCTCAGTGAATATAATTCTGAACCATAGGCTTCTGATCAAAGCTTTTAAAAGAGACATAAACTTTAGGAAACTTTCCAAGAATGAATTCGATTTAAAATGAAAGAAAGTAGAATTTTGTGCTGACTTTTAAACAGGAAACAACCAGGATTGATTTCTTGAATACTGTAATCCACCATTATGAGATTTTTCTCTGTCATGTTTAATGCATTCTTCATCTTCCCAAGTTATAATACCTGACCAGTGAGGGAGAGTTTCTCATGGTATTTTCAGTATTTTAGAATAAATGTTAGAATCATTTAAGATAATTCTAGGAATAGAATAATGAAAAAATATTTGTCTCTGGAAAATTTATAGTTCAAGTTGTTCAATACAACAAAATATTAAATTCATGTTTGCATTACTTTTACCAAAATGCAGTATAAGTTTTTTGCTGTGGGCTCAGAAAGAGAAAACATATTTTCCCCAAGTATTTCTAATGTTTATTTTTATACCTCGATCCATAAATTCTTTCCAAAATATAAGTCTTTTCTAGAAAAACAAGGTATAAGAAATTAAAATGAGGAAAAGAATATAAGGAACATTCTTGGGCTGTAAACTTCTTAAAGAATTGTGTTTTGGTTTGGGTGATAATTTTTCAACAGATTTTTTTTTTTGACTGGGATTGTTTCACACAATTCATAAATGTCAACCGTTGAATGCAATTGAGAAACTGGAAAGAAGAGGAGGGGGATAAAGATAGATAAGGAAAAGAAGACAATTTGCCTCCTTGAACTTCTGCCTGGAATTAGAAAGCATTTAATTTTCTAGTTAGCTTGATTTTGGAGGTAGGAAACAGAAACAATGTTCTGAACTATTTCATCTGCTCTTTAATTTTATTGTGTCAAGGTATTCAAAAGCTTAGTCAATCCATTTCTGCACACAGATAGCTTTGAGGATTTACGTGTGTTTAATCCAGAAGGACTTCGGCAATACAAATTATTAGTTGTAGCATTAGTTACACTATTTATTTCCAAAAGAGTTTCTTGATACTTAAAGAACTTTCTAACTCAAGTTTAATATTTCTTTTGAAATACTTGTAAGTTTACTATTTCAACCCTAAAATAGTTTAGTTGTTACTGTGAAAAATAAATTGAATTTAAAATGCAAACCAAGGCCAAAAACTTCGGAGTATTGGATAATACTGAACTTTCAAGGTTTTCATCAAGGCCCCTTTTTTTTCTTTTATCATTTTTGTCAATATTTCCAGATTAATAACTGCAACTGGCTGACCTGCTAAATTGAGTATTGCTCAAAATACCTGTTATGATTTCACTGCCAAAGACTATAACTGTAAATATTTACAACAGTTTCCTATCACGCTGCCAGATGACTGCTAGGAAACACGCTGGGTTCATTTTTTGCTCTTGCTATTTATTTGCTGTGTAAGGAATGATTCATGTCACACCAGTCTGCAATCATACTCAGTTTGGCGATAGATTCTTCTGTACCAAGTAACATCACTCTGTTTTCTGTCAGCTCTATAAACAGGCTGAGCTAGCACACCTAGAGACAACCTGTTCAGCCAGTCAAATATACGGCACTTCATGAAGGATGAAGGTAGGAGTGTTTCTCCATCCTCAGGAGTATCTACTATACATTCCTAGTTCAGAGCAACAGAGAGCATGGTACCATATGTCTCATTAAGGTATCTCTCCTCATTCTGACTTCTCTTTCTGCAAACATGACAGTTGTAGGAGACTGTTATATATCCGACAGATAATTGGTACAAGGTTCTAAGTCGCCTTGATCTTGCACAGACTCGGAGCTTGTCAGCACACTGTCACTGCGTTCCAGCAGAGCTCTTATTAGTTAACTGTACTTGACAGCACCTCAGAAATTGTATATTTTAAGTTTAAGCAGCTTGACATGATAAAGGTTATCACTTTGTTTTTCTGGATAATTACTGTCAGCATTGATAAACATGTATTTCTTCTCCAGTCCATCATAAGACTGATGGGAATATGTCAAGAAAATGTCTCTTTATAGTTTAAATTTTGAAGTTCCTGACACTTTGCAGTATCATTTATTGCTGAAACCCTTGGCTGATAATGTAATTATAGGTCTATATATACACATATGTATATATTTCTATGCATCTTTGCCAATTTGACTAATAACTCTCATATTTCACAATATTAATGAAGACATGTGATCTGAGGAGAGAAAATTCCAAGGACTAGGACTGGATCATTTTCTAACTTCCAGTGCTTTTATCTATCTGTCTGTCTATCTATCTATCTACCTATCTATCTATCTATCTATCTATCTATTGCTTTCAATTTCAAAGAGTACAGCTCTTTCTCATCAGAAACAATTGTTCCTTTAATGACTCTGAAGCAGGATAGAAGATACAACTAGGCTTATCAAAATCATCAGCAACCTTATTTTGTGAATTGCCCTGCTGTTTTCTATGTGCATTGTTCTGTGCTCTGTAAGTACTGGTACCTGAAAATGGTCATATTCAGTGCAGTTAAACTCAGCAGAAAACTGTTGCACAGGAATATTAAAATCTTTTGGGGAATTGGCTACAGCTGTTCAGCAACTACAAGCAAATTGGAACTCCTGAAAGTGGCATGTGGAAAAATACAAGAATTAAACTAGCATAACATTTTGATAGAAGATTCCTAGCAGTGTGTGGCTGTCACAGCTGATCTTCCAACTTTTTTGTACTTATTACCACAGAGTAGTAGAGAGCATTTCCTTTGCAGTAGACTATATCTAGTATGGAAATAATTATCTAGCTTTGCATTTTCTGATGTGATTTTCTAGATACTCCAGTCTATATTTTCAAAAGTGACTGGTGGTTTGAGGTACTCAAATTGAAACAGTTTAGAATGAAACTGCATTTAAAAATGGAGGAACACATTACCCTAAAGTTACTTGTGAAAATGTAAGAAAATGACTTCCCTCTACCAGAGGAGATATTTTAGTTTCATGATAAGTTGTCAAAGGGTTGAACTTCCAAAGGACTGGTCACATTACTTGAGGAGAATCCATCATTCTGTTCCAAGGAGAGCATTCTGCTTGTCATGGAGAGCTACATAAGAACAAAAAGCAATTTACATGATATTGGTGCAGGAGTTTGAATTGTGGGTCAAAAGCAAAAAAAATCATTTCTAAAAAAGTATTTTTTCACAATTATATATTCAGAAGAATGTTACTTATCTGTTTAATTCCTAGTTTCTTTTGAAATCAATGTGCTTTTTCATCTATTTGCAATATTTTATCATTCTAGCTGCTTTCTGGGTTTTGGGGGTTTTTTTTATAACACAGTACCGTTGCCTTTTTATTTGTTTAGGTTTGTTCCTTTCCCCTCATTACAGAAGTATATTTGAAATGGCAGATATCACATGATGTGTATGCCAAAAGGCCAAATCTAAACATTGCTTTTTCTTATATAGTCTGCTCCTCACCTAAAATTTTAGAAATCCCTATTTGTAATAGATATTACTTTTGTTTAATTCTACAATTATTAAAACCAGGTTTTAAAATAACATGCATATATACTACTCAGAAGCTCTTAAGTATGAAGTTTGTATTCTTAATTGCAAGCATTTAGTCAAATTATAACTCTTTCCAATGGGATTACTCAAAAAAAGTAAATGATCTGATATGCACCTAATGGGTTTACAGTACAGTTCTAAAAGATGAATATTAAATTAGAAGTAATTAAGAAATCCCTTTAAAATAGAAATGTTTAACTAGCTCTATTGCATAACATAAATTAGACTGATTAAAAACAATTACGTAGGTGAGCCACTTGAAGAAATATTTCTCATGGCCTATGGTTGGACAATTTCTAATAATTTCTCATTTTCTCGTAACCTGTGGTTGAGTTTTAGTAATGCAGCTTGGGATCCCATGATGCAAAGTAGCAAAGAAATCTATGATTCCATGATTTTTTGAAATATATGCTGAAGAGCAATTTCAAACTAGAATATGTTACCAAAAGAAAAAATCTAAGAAGAAAATGTAAGACCAAAATACATTTTGCATGTTATTTAAATACAGTCTGCACAAAAGAAGGAGCTCCCTTATTTTGTTCCTTTTCTTAGTCATGCTTATCTGCTAGTGAGATCCAACTGCTTTGATAATACTGGAATCCAAAGTAGTTTTTACTTTGAGTGGATGCTGGTGCTTTGGGTATGCAACATCTTCTTAAGGCATTTGATGGAAATATCCTGGTGGATATTCCAATTGCTAACCACCTTGTAAACAAGAACCAAAGGGGAAAAGAGAGTAATCAAGCAAAAGAGAAACACATACGATATGTTTGCAAATTATCTATTCACCCACATGTCTTTACAGCTGGTATTATCATTAGCAACCTTTGAAATTTTACCTCAGTTCAACCATTGCAACTTTTCTTTTGAGACCAAAAGAATAATTTGATATGAAATATAGACACTATTCCAAAATTTGTCACTGGGCATAATGCAAACTCTCTCTTTACTAATACTGTCTTATTCTGTCTTGGCAAAGGTTTGACTTCTGCTACTTTATATCCCTCTCATAAGCAGCTTGCTATAAGCAATTAATTCAATTACATCATCTAAACAGACACTAGGAAGTTTTGTGTCAACTTTATAAAGTATTAACTGACGTTGTCATATGTGACAGTGCCTACCAGGAAGAGAGATGCCATGGTGTTGAATGCACTTGACTCATATTTTCTGTAATAATAGAAATAAAACTACAAAGGAGTTAAAGACAGCGTGAAAGAAATGATCTAACAATTCAAATAGAAACAGAAAAGAAAGAGATCTGGTCACAAACAGCTGACCTGTACAGTTATGTTTCCTGATAAATTCAGAAAACATTACAGTTGAAATATCCAAAATAAATACAATTGCTCTATATGACAGGGGGTTGGAACTAGATGATATTTAAGGTCCATTCCAACCCAGTTCTATGATTCTCTGATTTCATATGCTTCTTTTAGACAGTTAAATGCTATATTCCCCACTTAATACATCATTATCTTTAGCACTGTTGTTTTGGGTTTTTTCCAGTCCAGCCTTCTTTATGCTTACATTAAATCTATTTTGTCCTGCTCTTTAAAGAATTTCTGTGACATTACACACTTTCTTGCATCTGGCTCTCTATTTAAAATCAGATGACTAATCTATGATAGGACAAGTCCAAATTGTCTGACAAATGGACAGTGGCATCAGACGTATCATTTCAATATCTGCAGGAGCTCTCTAAGGGAAGTAATTCAGCTGAGAAATGCATAGGGAGTTGGGTCAATACTAGGACAGCCAAAGTTAGAAGTCTATAATAGACAAGGACAGTGAGAAATTTGCCTAATAAAGTAGTAGAAGAGACTGGTGTTGCTGGTGAAATTTACTTGTTAGCTGTTCTACTGAAAAACAAGCCTAGAGAGGATGGTAAAAAAACGATTGGCCAAGGGAGAGCTGGAAGGTCAACTGAAAGGCTTCCGTGAGAGATACCAGC